>NC_034605.1:9152798-9189664 GCF_900095145.1 Mus pahari | reverse complement strand
CAGTTCTGCCCAGCCCCCCCATGGCCCCACAGTTCTGCCCAGCCCCCCATCACCCCACAGTTCTTCCCAGCCCCCCCGTGACCCCACAGTTCTGCCCAGCGCCCCCGTCACCCCACAGTTCTGCCCAGCCCCTCCCCCTGTGACCCCACAGTTCTGCCCAGCGCCCCTGTCACCCCACGGTTCTGCCCAGCCAGCTACAATGAGTTCTCTTGCTCCTTCCTGCTTCCTTCTTTGAGGAAGTGACTCTTGCCTGCCCTGGAGCTTCAGGTCAACTTCAACTAGCTTGTGATCAATAAGTGATAGTGACATTTCATACCAGCTGCAGAGCAACCCCGTGGCTCATGTACACATGTCCCTAGTATCCATGCCATCCTTTGTTTGGGGTGTCTGGAAATTGTTGGAGCCTGTGTTCTAGGGTATGAGCTGCTACCAGCTTTATCCTTTACCTAAATATCCTTTCCAGCCTAGCAACACCTCATTGACTGAACTGGGCGGGGCTGCACTGCCGTCACTGCTGCCCCATTTACCTGAAAGAGAGGTGAAAAAAAAAAAAAAAACCCACCCTAATCTCTCTGTGTGCCAGCTGCTGTGCTAAGGGCTTTATCATGACCCCATTGTGTCCTCCTTATTTATTCTTGTTTTACAGAGGACTCTATTGAGGCTTACTGATGTCACAAAACTAGTCTGTGGTAACCTGGGAAACTGAATCCAGTCTCTTATGCATGGCAGCAGTACCTGTTCATCTTATAACTTCAACTTCCTTCCTAACCCACTGACACGTCCCCTGGAGACTTGATAAGTCTTGCCATCAAAACGTCCTTGCCCTGACACGAAGTAGACACTGTCCCTTAGTCACTTGCACCTCCATAGCTCTACTCAGGGGCCTATCCCGGATCAGAAACTTGTAGGCTGTGACTGCAGTGATAGTAAAATGCAGATTTGTAGATGTAGATTCGGCCATGTGTCTCAGCTTTGCCTCCCAACTGTTAATTGCATGGCTTTGGCAATGCACTTAATTTTTTTTTTTTTTTAGAGCATTTCATAGTTTAAATCCAGTGAGCTGGGAAATATAGTCAGTAGGTAAAAGGTTCTCAATGCATCTCTATTCAATCCTCAGAGGTATCATCTTCAAGACCTTCTTTATCATTGGCTGGATGCCATGGGACACACCCTTAGTCCCATACTGGGAGGCAAAGGCAGGCATCTGTTTGTGAGTCTGAGGTCAGCCTGGTCTACATAGTGAGTTTCAGGCCAACCAGTACTACATAGTGAGTTTTTTGTTGTTGTTGTTGTTTTTGTTTTTTGCTTTTTTGTTTTTTTCGGGGGTTTTTGTTTTGTTTTGTTTTGTTTTTGTTTTTTGTTTTTTGTTTTTTGTTTTTTGTTTTGTTTTGTTTTGTTTTGTTTTTTGAGCAATAAAACCTTTCCCATTTGGAATATCACTTCACATCAGCTGCCATCAGTCTGAAGGCACGCAGTAGAACATTATATGCAAAGCCACCATGAATTCTTGTTGGGTCTTCAGGCCTAGTTACAATTCTTTTGGTGGTTTATTTTTTTACTTTGACTTTATTCCCAATTCTTCACTTTTGTGCTTCAGTGCCTGCGCTGTGGAACATTCGGGAATAATAGTTGTTTTCCTGGAGAATTTTGGAACTTCTTTTTATCTTGTTTTGGTTGAAAATTTTTTAGGCTTACTTATTTTGTTTTATGTGTACGGATGTTTGGCCTGGACTTATATATGTGCACCATTCATGTGCCTAGTGCCTTGGGAGTTCTGAAGAGGCGTCAGATCCCTGGAACTGCACTGAGAGATGGTCGTGAACCACCATGTGGGTGCCGGGAACCAAACTCGGCAAGAGCAACACATGCTCTCAACCACTGAGCCATCTCTCCAGCCCAGAAATTATTCCTTAAGAAAGGTTTTTCTTTATCTTTAAAGACAGCAGCTTCCCCTTTGCCCCCTTTGAGACAAGGTACTAGCACAGGGTTACCTTGGATTTGTTATGCAACTTCAGATGACCCTGACCCTCCTGCCTCGGCTAACCTGCGGGATGGGTATGCATTGCCTTGGGGTGTACAAGCACACACCTGGGATGACAGGTAAACACCACCTTGCTCGTGCCCAGTTCTCATTCAAGAAGAATTGGTCCTCTGTTTTAATAACTTTCTAATCTGACAAGAATTTCTTCATCCTCCTCAGCCCTACCCCCACCCCCACCCCGCCCCCACCCCAACTCTCAGCATCAGCTTCATTCTTTGTCCATCCCAGGATCAGAAAGACATGTGTCTTGCTTTTACCCGTGGCATGTTCTTTCCCCCCCCCCCCAATGAACCCCATGATTCATTCGAGTTTGACTCCCCTTTGTGAATACTCTCCAAGCTGCTACCATTTATAGGGAAATAAGCTTTCACAACTTGCGGTCTTCCGAGTCAACCTGAACTATGTGACGTCACGGACACAGTGACTTCCTCAGGCCATAGTATTTTTCCCCTAAGAAGCATTGTGAAATTCCTTCCTCAAAGTGGCCTTTATAGAGATAGGATCTGCAGGCTTGCCGGTCCCTACTTACTTAATAAAAGGCATTGGGAAGGAAGGGCAGTGTAGTGAGCTCAAACCCAGCCTTGACCTGGCCTACATTTTCCATGGCTGGCTCCTATGACGATAGTATCAGGATCTTCTCTCTGAGTCCTTCCTCTCCCTGTCTGGGGTAGCAGTCAGGAGCAGCTCACAGGCCAGCTTCGTAGGGAGCTCCAGTTCCGGATGCTCTTGGAAAGAGACATCAGCTTCCAGCAGCTTCATTTGGTTATACAGAGACCTAGTGAATGGAGATCTGTTCGTATTGTCGCCGAGCTCAAATAAATACGAGTCCCCTTTCATGACTCCTCCGTTGCACCAGACTCTCTCCTGTGCACCCACAGTTTTTGTGGGTGCTGTATAACTAGGTAGTACCTCAGCTCCTTGACAGTGGGAACTTGGTTGAAATGACCTGGATGTCCTGAGAACGTGAATGAAGATGACTGAGGTCTCACCAGTAACCTGATGAATGACTATGAATATATATATGGATAGACAGGTGAAAGTGAATACAGTAATTTCCAGTTCTAATGTATTGGGTTCTTTTTTTTTTTTTTTAACCCAACCCAATTCCATTGTGTTTAGTAAATTCTCTTTCTTTGTTGATTGATACACACATATATCTCCTTTCTGAGAATGTGGCTGAGGCTAGACCTAGACCCACCTATCTCAGTGGGATTCCTGATATGATCTCCGTGGACAAGCTACTAGTTCCTTGCTCTTCTGAGAAAGGCAGTGTGTGATTCCTCCTCATTCCTCGTCTGACTCCTGTGAGGCAGACATCACAGGAGACAGTGTGGACGGCTCTGAGGCAGACATTGTAGGAGACAGTGTGGATGGCTCTGAGAACCATCGCCCCCTCCCTTTCCTTCTCATTCTGTTTCTCCCCTCTCCCCGCAACCACTCCTGCTCCTGAGATGCACCATTCTTAATTAATGTAGGATACATCTGCATCCCAGACACCTTCATTTACCCCTGCCCCAAGTTCTAGTACCCTGTAGTTTTTCACTGTGCCCCCTTGGACCAGCGATAAACGAGTCTAAACCCTCCTTCTCTTCCCTCCCTCCTTTCCCTCTTCTCTCAGGGTTCACTCCCTACTCTTGCCTCCAACCATTTCTCCTGCCTTTTTCTTTTTCTCCTCCTTCCCCGTCTCAGCCTTTTCTGCCGCTTGAGTAATTGCCTCCCTTCCTAGGGGCATCCCTTCTCTGAGTCACCAAATTTGACCTGCTGTCAGCATACGATGTTCAGTCTTGGGTGGGGCCCTTTTGGGTCACCTCTTTATTGCTTCAGAGAGAAATCAGAAACCGTCTGCTTTCTTTACTTTCAAAAAACGTAGGAAATGACACGGGAAATGCTGAAGCATCTTCTATGGCTGTTGGGGACTAGCTTGTACCCCCCCTGAAGTCATACTGTGAAGCCCTTGAGGTAAGGGTCTTCAGAAACGGGTCCTTTGAGAAATTATACTAAGGTGAAATGAGATTCTGAAAGGGTGGGTCCATGAAAATAACTCTTCCTGTGAAAACGAATCACTAGCATTCAAACACAGCAACTCACATTCCTCGAGCTCTTGCTATGCTAGAGGCTCAGCTGCTCTCCTGAACTCCGCGTCTCAGTGCGCATCACCCTGTAGCCTGTACTCTACCCTGTGACTGTCCTATATAGGTGAGGATTCTGAGCCACATCTGTAAATCAGAGCTTCATTGGGGTGGTTTTGAGAAGAGTAAAGGAAACTTTGGGCTCCTGTCCTTACTGAAGGATCTCTACTGAGTTCCGTGGTTACAGAGAACAAGGGGTGATAATGGCTGGGTAAATACCAGTACTGGTACAGTGGCCACCGTGGTCACTCACTTTGCTTCCTTCATCCCTGCACCCAGGCAGGGAGTCTGTGGCCTGCATGTTCCTATCTTCTGTCCATGTCAACGTGCTTACTTTGAGGAAACACACTCTCACATGGATAGTTGAGCCATGCTGGATTGCATATACATGCACATATGCATATATATATATATATATATATATATATATATATATATATATATATGCACATATACATATGCTCATATATACACAAATTCATCTTTGAACTAAAGGCATTTATCGCAACCATCAACTTCAAAGGCTTGGGGTCCGGAACAAGAGCTCTTAGGGAGCCATCTGTCCCAGGGAAGATCAACTTGTTTTCTTGGTGGCAATTATCTTCGGTAGTAGAGGCTTACATCAATGGGCAGTCTTACTTATCCCAATTATCAAACGCATCAGAAGCTGGGTGTAGCTCCGTTGGGAGAGCGCTTGCCTGACATGCAGAAAGTCCTGGGTTAATCCCTGACACCTGGATGTGTTATTACCTATAATCTGAGAAATCCAAAGGCTAAAAGGAGGATTAGGAGGTCAAGATCATCTTCAGCTATATTGAGAGTTCGAGGCTCAACCAGGCTAAATGGGACCCTGCATCAAAAGAAAAATTACACTTTGGTAAAAGATTTGTAGTAGCTCCAAGGCCCAATAATATCATCAGTCTAATGAATACTTTCTGTTTCTTGCTCGTCTTCTTCTTCTTCTTCTTTTTTTTTTTTCAACATCAGTTTCGAAAGGCCAGTACTTCACACTCGTGAAATGCTGCCAAGGCCCGCTGTTTCTCGGCTTCCTCTGACGTCACCTCCTGTCTATCCAGACTTCCTTCCCCAGCTTTTGCTCATTACCCCAGCCCAGAGGAGATAGCAAGTGATCTATTTACCTAGGAAACTTCCGACCCTGACATGTACCACCATATGAACAGCCTTTTCCAGGGAAAGTAAGAGGTTGAGGACTAGATTTTTACTTCTTTAGCATTTTGTTTGTTTTACACGAAGCCCACTACTAATTTGCTTGTGTTTGGGGAGAAAACAGCAGGACTTGCCATGTGGGCCTCAGTCTTAGAAGACCCGGATTCTCTGACTGCATCCCAGGTGTTTAGCTCTTCAGCCCTTGGGGAGCATTACCTTATGACCAGTCAGCAGCCTTCAAGCTATGGGGAAGTCATTTCCTTCTAATCCTCAAGGATGCTCTCTCTACCTGGCTCCTCGTCAGATTTCAGTTCCACTAATTACAGCTGACTCCATGCAGTGATTTCACTGGGCTTCATGAAAGACTGACCAAAAGGCACCCAGTGATATGGGTCATACAAGAAATCTGAAATAAGTTTTCATAAGATAACGGAAAAGTAAGATCCAGGACTTTAAGAATTCTCATTCCATTCCAACACACCTATTGAGAAGACCCTAACATAGCAGCAAAAAATAGCTGAGGAAATATTGTTTTGCTCCATGTCAATGTTAGTTAGAATATAGACCAGGCCTATTATTGAAACAATCCTTGTCTTACAAAGCAACAGAAGAAGCAGACCTATTACTAAGGTCACCGCAGGATGCCGGTTATCCCTGTTTGATCAACATCTTTAATATCTCATAATTATGTCCTCGATGTATTTGTTTCTAACATTGTTCTTGCATAGTTAAGCATGAAATGCTAAGGTCCCAGGCCAACAACAAAAAACATCCTTCCCCTACAAAATCAATCTTGCTTGATTACTTAAGAAATATAGAGAGCCAGGCGTGGTGGCGCACACCTTTAATCCCAGCACTAGGGAGGCAGAGGCAGGCAGATTTCTGAGTTCGAGGCCAGCCTGTGAGTTCCAGGACAGCCAGGGCTATACAGAGAAACCCTGTCTCGAAAAAACAAACAAACGAAAGAAAGAAAGAAAGAAAGAAAGAAAGAAAGAAAGAAAGACTTATAGAATCATTCTAGGATGGGCAGTGGTGGCGCACACCTTTAATCCCAGCACTTGGGAGGCAGAGGCAGGTGGATTTCTGAGGTTGAGGCCACCCTGGTCTACAGAGTGAGTTCCAAGACATCCAGGGCTATACAGAGAAACCCTGTCTCAATAAAACCAAAAACCAAAACAAAGCAGAATTGTTCTGACGGATAGTCACTGGTAAAAATTTGGAGGACTGAAGCTGAAAAGCCTCAAACTCTCCACGCCATGCACACGGTAAGAAGACAGTCTTGCACGAGAAGTAACCAAAGAATTTGCTCTGTGATATATGGCTGGCAATCAGAGGGGATCAGAAAAGTCTTCATTCTACTGCATAAGGAAGTAAAATTCAAGAAGTACCTAACTCACTGAAGTGAAGTTTGGAGTCCGATGCTCTGCAGGCCTTCCCAGGCCCTCTCCTCACCCAGTTCTTTTGTAGTTTTGTGTTTTGCTTATTTTGTTCGAGACAGGGTTTTATGTGTCCCAAGTTGACCTCAACTTCACAATGATTCTAAGGACAATCTTGAGCTTTTAATCCCCCTGCCCCCACCTTCGAAATGCTGGTGTTGCACCACCATGCCCAGTTTTATTGTCTAGGAAGTAAACCCATTAAACCCAGGGATTTAAGCATGGGAAGCAGAAGATATATATATGGTTTGTTTTATACACCATATAATATATATATACCATATATCATCTATATGTTTTGTATACCATGTATACAAACCAATATATACTAGACTATCTCCTCAATTCTTTCTCTCAGTTCTGAGTTCCCCACACCATCTCTTCATCTAGGCAGTCTATATCAACTCTGGTTGGCCCATCAGTCTAACTTTCAAATTCTGCTTTGTGCCTTGAGTCTGTTTCCACATCATCTCTATGACTTCTTTATTAAGGAGGAAACTCCCACTACAAATATGTGTCTCCGATCTGTCCATAGAGACTCCATGCCAGATTACCTGGGTAGGAACTGGAATAAAAAGCTAGACCAATAAAGCTCTCACATGGCGAGAGTGCTTACAGGAAGTCAAGAGAAGAAATTCAAGTCTTGAACTTAGGATGCAAATATGTGCACTGTGGAGGAAGGGTTTGCTTTCATTATTGCAGAAATCTGCAACAGGAAAAGCCTTAGGCAGATATGTACAGGTGTGGGGCATCAGCAGCTGCTCCCAGGGACTGACACAGAGGTCACTCGTTACCATGGAGCCATACACAAATGTACAAACAAAAGAGGACAAGCTATCAGACTTCGTAAGATGAATACAATTGACATTTTGGAGAGACAGTTTGAGGCATACCATGGAGGGTTTTGATCTGTAACGTAGATGGAAGATAAGGCTGGAGCAGTCCTTCTCATGTAGCTGAAAGCAAAGTTGGAATTTATGATGTAGCCTTCTTGTGGCGGTCAGCAAACTCCGACTGACTCATGGCTGGGCAGAGGGCCTGTCCTACGCCACAGAGCAGCAAGAGAAAAGAGATCAGAAACAGACATATCTGTTGGAAGAAACAAAACAAAGCAAGGAAACAACTGACCAATAAAAAGCAAAAAGTGATAGACAGGAAGAAAAAAGAGAGTGGGAGGAAGGGGTGAGTAAGGGAGAGGCCCACCTGGAAGCCACACCCCATTTTCTACTGAGAAGCAGAGGAGGAGCCAGCTGCCTAAGGGCTGGGGACTGATGGAGCAGATTGTGTGATGATGTCGAAGTAGGAAGCAGGGGAAAGTGTTAAAGGGACAGAAAGTGGGCCAGCGTCTGGAACACGGTGATGAACGTCAGTGATGAGGAGACAACCAAGAGGGCAGGAAGTGGTCATGGAGAACAAGGGTAGCCACCCACTGTCGGGAGTTTGGATTTTATTGCAAAACCGAAGACGTGTCCTTATAAGGGTATGTGAGAGACACGGCAGGCACTGAATGGTCAAACAGAAGAGAGAATGACTTTAAGGGCATTGGTCAGTCCTACTTCAAGATGGTGATGAGCTTGATGAGTTAGGTGCATCGGGGCACATCCTGGAGGCAGAGCTCAAGACTGGAGACCATACAAGGAAAAGGAAGGAGTTGCCTACGGCTCGTGGGCTTCGCTCTCAAGAGTCGAGTGAACTGCTCTCAGGGGTGCTGGGGAGACTGGAGACTGGGAAGATTTGGTGGGTAGTGAAGCCCAACTCTTCCCTTGGTCATGGTCACTTTCAGGTGCTGCTTAAGCACAGCAATGGATGTGTAAAGTTAGTGATTGCTGTTCGACGGATAAGTAGGCTAAAGACGTACTGCTAACAGAGATGATGTCATTTCCATGCACGCGCGCGCACACACACACACACACACACACACACACACACACCCCGCACCTAAGACTGTGCTGCTTATCAGTGTCTTTTGTAGCTCCCCAGGCAAAAACGTTTGCAGCCAGAAGTTGGTGATAAGTCCAAAGACCTCGAGCTGAGATGCCGACTAAGAGGGAAGGCATGGGTAAAACGGTCTAGATTCCAGACCAAGCCTTCCGTAAGCTATTTCGCTAACTCTAACTCATACTGAGTTACATTGAGACATATACCTGTCATATTGAGGCAGCAATATGCGGAGACAAGTAACCACTCAGCGGACGGTGAGTGAATCCGTAGGCATTTCATGATATAGGTGTTTGCTTCCACTGCTGGGGAAGGATAGCCATGAGCAAATGCTAGGCAGGTGGGCAGTTTTATCAAGAAAAGAGGGAGGGAGTCTTGTGGTCACTCATATGTGACCTTTCTTGCACTCTGACAGGAATAGAATGCTAAAAATTGGGAATGCCAGATCCAAATCTCTTTCTGTGGCATGCTGGGAGAAAGCTGCATCAATGAAAGTGTTTTACACATTCTCTCCCTTTGGTAGAGTGTCCATGGAGTTTTCCATCAACACCATACTTTACATGAGCAAAATCATCCCATCATGACTGCAGAATTCTCAGTGTTTATCTGAGGCTGCAACCCAGAGGACTTGACACTCACTTCACCCCTCTGCACCCATCTCAGGACTCTACAGCACTGGCTCTTCATGAGTCTTTACAAGGCAGAAGGATAGAGAAGCTCAAGGTCCTTTGAGGTGTGTGTGTGGGAGCGGGGAGACAGAGAGAGACAGAGAGAGATTGAAATTCTCCTAACAATTCTAGTGGCTTTCTGTTTACAATGTCTTGACATTTACACCAAGGTCAAAAGCAACCGTGAAGAAAACGTTAGTCTCTTTGCATGAATCAAATGACTACATACATTATGGACACTAAATGTCTCACTAAAGAAAAGCCAGTTTCATTTGAAGAAACTAATCATTGTACATTTGTACAAATTTATTCTTTTTTTTTTTTTTTTTTTGGATTTTCAAGACAGGGTTTCTCTGTGTAGCCCGGGCTTGTCCTGGAACTCACTCTGTAGACCAAGCTGGCCTCGAACTCAGAAATCCGCCTGCCTCCGCCTCCCGAGTGCTGGGATTAAAGGTGTGCGCCACCATGCCCGGCTCACAAATTTATTCTTATGTAAACCTTTTTTTGTGGGTTTTGGTTGGTTGGTTTTTTTTTTTTTAAGATTTATTTATTTTATGTATATGAGCACACTGTTGCTGTTTTCAGACACACCAAAAAAGGGCATCGGATCCCATTACAGATGGTTGTGAGCCACCATGTGGTTGCTGGGAATTGAACTCAGAACCTCTAGAAGAGCAGTAAGTGCTCTTAATTGCTGAGCCATCTCTCCAGCCCAGTTGGTTAGCTTTTTTGTTTTTGTTTCTTTGAGACAGTCTATGTAGCTAAGGCTATACTGGAACACACAGAAATCCTCCTGCCTCTGCCTCTAGAGTGCCAGGACTTAAAGACATGGACCACCAAACCCAGCTTTGCATACACATTTTTAGTGTCCGTTGAACATGTGTGACAGTTGCCATGAGAAAAACATTTGTGTTGTTGAGTGCAAGATTCCAAGCTGACGTTTTTTTCCCCCATAGAATCACTTTTGCTGGAAAATCAGCTGGCAAGCCATGGTTTTCAGACACAACACTTGTAGGACATTAGGTAGGTCTTGTTGACAATAAATTTTGAGCTTCCAAATAAAATTTGTAAGTTTGGATTGTTGATAGTTACCATTGTGAAGTTGACATTTGTCAATGCTGTAAGATGTTTCCGTTCAGATTAGTGGTAATATTTATTATTCTGAGATTTTTATGTTACCTATGAAAGGGTATTGCAGTGAAAGAGTGTCTTGGCCATTGGGGGCCAAGGAATACTACAAAAATCACATCACAAAACATACCTCATCCAAGAGATTTATCGAGGAGGGGGGTCCTCTGAGTAGGGACAGAGACAGTGACAGGCCAGGCTGGGATGGTCAGCTTTCTAGGGGGTATGGAGTGTGCACAATGCAAAAGTGTGGCAGCAGTGGAAATATGTCACATTAGTTGCCAACGGGTGATGGTAGGCCATTGTCCCTGAGTCATTGATGGTGGAGTTGGGGTGGGGGTGAGGGCATGAGGGTTAGAGGTAGAGGATGCAGATTGAGAGGAGCATCTGGTTCCAGATGTGATCAAAGGAATGTTTGCAGTTCTCAGTATGCCCAACAATAAACTTAGTGGGTTCATATTCAAAAGCCCCACAAACTAATGAGTCAGAATTTTCCAAGTAGCCAATGCATAGTATTATAAGATCACATGTGGGTACCACTGAGAGTGCAGGCAAGACCAACAGGTTTATAAGTGAGACTATGAACATTTCGCTGATGTGTTCTCAGATGCCACACTGCAAATGATGCTTAAGAAACAGCCAGTTGTCAGATTTTGATGTGGCACCAGAGAATAGCTCAGCTTTATGAAATGGAAACCAAAAGCCACTTGAACGTCCCATTCTTCCCCATCCGCCTGACTACGTGAAGCGAAGTGATCACTTGCTTCAAAATAACATTGGCCACACACTGAGCCAAGTGCGTATCTGCTGTGGAAGACCTGGCATCAAAGAGATCCACAGAACTGCCACTCCTTTCCCTAGGGACTGAAGGTGTGTGAAAGAAGTTAGTATTATTATTTTATAAAAACATGTTACTTATGTGAACAAATCATGGGACTTTTGCTTGTATTTTTAAGGTTCTATGTCATATATTTATACACTTGAATGTTTCACAGATGTACCTTGAAATACAACAAATATTGACACGTGTATCTCTCTCATAGTCACAGTCTCTTTGGTGTCCTTAATAACTTTTTAAATACACTTTATAAAAAGCCTCTTTGTTAGAGCTGGAGAAATGTCTCTGCAGTTAAAAGCACTGGCTGCTCTTCCAGAGGACAGATGTTCAATTCCCACCACACACATGGTGTCTCATGACCATCTGTAGCTCCAGTTCCTGGGGCTTGACGATTTCTTTTGACACCTGTGGTCACTGCACAAAGGTGGTACACAGGCACACATGCAGACAAAACACATGCACACACACATAAAAATTTTTAAAAGCATGTGTGTTCTTGTTGTGACTGCAGACACACGTTGCCACACCATACATGAGGAAGTGGACGACATCAGGCGTTGGTCCTTTCTGTCCACCTTGTTTGAGGGAGGGTCTTCCTTGTTGTTTGTGGCAGCATATACCTATCTAGTTGGCCCTTGAGCCTCCGTCTGTCTCCCATCTTGCCATAGGAGAACAGGGATTATAGCTTTGCACTGCATCATCTAGCTTTCCATGAGTTCTAGAGCCAAACTTGCATCCCTGCACTTACGCATCAAGTTCTTTAGTCTCTCAAACTCCCTTTTTAATATTTTATTTACATATACTAATTATATACAACAATTATGCACATAATGTATTTCTCAGTAACTTTTAAGTGTCTAGAGCAGTGTTTCTCAACCTGTGGGTCAAGACCCCCATTGGTATCAAATAATTCTTTCATAGGAATCACCTAAAACCATTGCAGAACACAGATATTTATATTACGACTCACAACAGCAGCAACATTAAAGTGATGAAGCAGCAACAAAAATAATTTTATGTTGGAGTTTCCCACAACATGAAGAACTGTATTAAGGGTCACAGCATCAGGAAGGCTGAGAGTCAGTGGTCTACAGAGTCCCACATTTTTTTTTTCCTTTCTGGAAAGAAAGGAGCCAGTGTGGAGGGTGAGAGCAGTGGGGGAAGGATTAAGCCATGAAATGAGAGCTGTTCCCTCTGCCATAGTTTCCTAATTTTTGAATTGCAGCAGCGTGGCTGCCACAAGGCAGTGCTTTGTGAGTCACGGTACCGAGCGATTCCGTCTCACGCCTTTCCTGGGTTCTCTTTCAATGTACCTTTTTTTTGTAAAAGCAAGTGGGCAAAGGCTGGATGTTCCACCCACAAAAACATGTCCTAGAAACCAGAAACCCGAAGCTACCCGTGTCCTCTTGAAGGAGCAGGAGTGTCCCGTCCAGCCTTTACCCCTCGTCTTCCATGGCGCTGTCTGCGATGGGTTAATTGTTTTCTAGAGACATAAGCCCTGGTTCTCCAAGAGGCAGCTGGCAACGTGTCCAGTACAGCCATGCCCCCCTGCAGCTGCCAGGTAGTGATAGAGGGGGAGGGGAATGGTTAACCTTGTCTTCTAGTAGATCCTTGCTCCGGCCATCATCTGAGAGGATGGGGTCATTCATTCTCTCTCTCTCTCTCTCTCTCTCTCTCTCTCTCTCTCTCTCTCTCTCTCTCTCACTCACTTTATAACAACTGCTCATCATGTTCTCATACTCTCCAAAATGGGAAGTTGCTCAAATTATCTGGTTCTCCAAATCCTAATTAACCTCAGAAAAAAAAGAGAATGTTCAGAGTTCAACAAAGTGTAGAGCCAGTGAAATGACTCAGTGATTAAAGGCGATTGCAGTGCAGGCCTAGTAGCCTGGAATTGATCCCCGGAACCCCAATAAAGGTGAAAGGAGAGGACAGATGCTATAAAGTTGTCCTCTGATCTCTACACATGTGCCTGGGCATGTGCACAAACACACACAGACTATGCAAACACACACACACACACACACACACACACAGGGCTGTAGTGACAGCTAAGCAGTTAAGGGCTCTTGAATTCAGCCCCCAGCGTCCGCATGATGGCTCATGATTATCCTTGACTCTAGATCCCAAGTTCCAGGGAATCTGACACCTTCTTCTAACTTCCTCAGGCACACACACAGAGTATGTGCAAATGTGCAGGTGATGAATTTAAAATGAATAATAAATAAACCTCAAAAAGAACTAAAAATAAAATGTGCATTTTTATCAGCAGTAGCTTTTAAATCTTTATTTATTTCCCTTGATAACAGAAACACATGGTTTAATGAAAAAAAATTAAATGTGAAAATGCACATATACTAATTTTATTACATTTCTTATGTGCAGAGGTGTGTGTGTGTATATACATGTGTGTGCCTGTGTGTGTGTGTGTGTGTGTGTGTGTAACATAGCACACATGTAGAGAATACAGGATTCCGTGTGGGGCTGTTTTTTCCTTCCACAGTGTACATCCTGGGGACCTGAACACAGGCCATCAGGCTCTCCAGGAAGCGCCTGGCCACTCATCTGTCTCCCCCGAATTGTCTGTCAGCTATTTCGATATAGCCACAGGATGAGCAACTAACACAGAAAATCAGTATCCGTAAGGGGGGCTGTGAGGAGAGGAGACAACCCCCAGCTTAGAAACAGAAATGGTAGCTCCTTACCAACACCAAACCAATTTTATTTTATTCTATTTCACTTTCAGCCCTTTGCTATCAAGACAGAAAGAAAGGAAAAAAAATGTACCCTAGGCGTTCCTAGCCTGCACCTCTTTCCCATACCACCAAACATTTAGGAACGTGGAGGAGAGGAGAGTGGCTTCTGGCCACTAAAATGGAGTGTTTGTCCACTGTGTGCCTTCTGAGACACCCATCGACTTACTTACTCCACCCCACCCCTGGCTCCCCATAGCCACCCATGTCCACACCCTGCTCTGCTGGGGTTCATTTTACGGTGAGTGGAAGAAGTGTGTTGCCTCCTCGCCTCTCCCACAGTGAACTCCTTCCTTCTTTCTTTTCCCCACACACCGAAGGCCTCAGCTTTGTGGGACCCTTTGAGCAGGAAGGAAATCAGCTGGCAGATGGGCAGCTCCTCTTCTCCCCTGAGCAGGAACTCCCTCTAAACCACAAAAGCAGACTGCCATCGACTTGAATGAAGAAAGCGGCGTCTGTACTAGTACTGTAAACACTAACATGAAGGAGGGAGAGTCGGAGGGGGAACAATTGCAATCCACACGACAGTCTCTTCATAGCTGTAGGTCCTTATAAGTCTAATGCGTTTTCTAAGCACGATCCTGCCCCAATCCTTGCCTATCCAGTAACAGACGAAAGAGCCAACTCTCTATTTCTCTCCCAAATGGGAATCGATTGGAGCTCTCTTCCTTAGGTCATTTCCCAAGCCTCCATTCCCACCCCAAAAGGGAAGGAGCTGGGGTCCTTCTTGACTACATTGCCTCCTGGAGACCTTCTGCTCTGGCTCCGTGCCACGCAGGGATCGAGCAGAGGCTTATGGAAGGCTTCCTACAGTACTGTGACCAGAGAGTGGAGTGAGTCCTTGCTGAGTCCGGCAAGGTCCTTCCTGCCTGCTTTGCCCTGCCGGCTTCCCTCCATTCACTAGATAGCAGTCCTATTGACCGCCTTTCCTCCTCTTAGCCTCGCCATGCCCCGCCCCTTCTCTAGGTCACTCCCAAGGGTCTTTCTGCAGAAGGGTTGCCTTGGCCATAAACCACCACTATGGCCCACTGTCTCATTTCCTTTGTAGCGCACATCAAAACTGTCCAGTGGCCTCGTTCCAGCTTCTTTCTCTGTTAATTTTTGAACACGGAACTTGTGTCCATTCTGTATTCTTCTCAGCCTCCAGCAATATTTGCATATATGAGGCGCTCAGTACATCACTGTGAGTGAGTAAATAATATGCACTTTGGCAGAACTTCCTCTCCATCCAGGCATTCATTTCCAAGGACAAGATGACCCTGCTTTTTTACCTGAAGAAAAACCCTCATTCCCATCTAAAAACTCAGGGAAATGACCAAGTTTAGAAATCAAAGACAAAGAGTATACAGACAATTTCTACTTTTCACCTACAGAAAACTCTAGTCCCATGGAAGAAAGGGGGATGGTTACAATATTGAGAACAGAACAGAAGACTGGTTTAGCATTAGGTGCAAAATGAAGAAAGCAAAAAGGAAAATGGAAAACTCGAAGCCAGAAGCCCAGGTCACGGTTTTTGTTGTTGCTCTGTTTGTTTGGTTTGGTTTGGGTTTTTATTAAGAGGTTTTCTCTACACCTGGATGAAAGGTGTTGCTGTGACCGCTGCCGGCCCTGCTGGTGTTTGGCGAGAAAAGTTGCCTTTCACACACAGGAGCTGGCGTCAACTCAATTAGCAGGCCAGCCTGGTTGCTGCTCTTGGACTCTTGTCTAAACAGGATCTGGCCTTCAGGCAACCACAGGGGCGGGGGCGTCTACGCATGGCAGCCCAATCCTACCAGACCAACGATGGGGGAGGACCCTGCTCCTTCTTAAGCTCCAGCCAGTCAAGCCAGCCAGACAGCCGCCCCTTGCAGTCTCCACCTGTCTTCACAGAGCTGAGGAGAGGAACCCAACCCACAGCTAGCGCTTGGAAGCCTAGAGCAGACTGGCCACATCTGCCACATCACCCACGACCTGCTAGCATGGCCGACCAGCTGACTGAGGAGCAAATCGCCGAGTTCAAAGAGGCTTTCTCTCTGTTTGACAAGGATGGGGATGGCAGTATCACCACCCAAGAACTGGGCACTGTCATGCGGTCCCTGGGTCAGAACCCCACAGAGGCTGAGCTCCAAGGCATGGTGAATGAAATTGACAAGGATGGGAACGGCACCGTGGACTTCCCCGAGTTCCTGACAATGATGTCCAGGAAGATGAAAGACACTGACAGCGAGGAAGAGATCCGGGAGGCCTTCCGAGTGTTCGACAAGGATGGCAACGGCTTCGTCAGTGCAGCCGAGCTGAGGCACGTGATGACCAAGCTGGGGGAGAAACTGAGCGACGAGGAGGTGGACGAAATGATACAGGCGGCAGATACAGATGGTGATGGGCAAGTGAACTATGAGGAGTTTGTCCACATGCTGGTGTCCAAATGAGACTGCTCCACAGACTGGTACAGCCAGGTGCCCGTGAGACTCCTGGGCTACAAGCTAGGCTGGATAATAGCTGTCCTCCCGTTGGTGAGAATCTTACCCAGGCCTTAGATGTCTTTCCCTGTTTCCTCGGGGCTCTATGGACTGCATCCACAAGTCTGCCTTTCACTTTCTGCGTCTTATTCTGCCAGCTTCCCACCAGCTCTTTCCCCTTCACTGAGAATGCCTCCGGCTGGGACAGGCATGAACTCCTCCCATTCCTCAAGAGCAGAAGCAGAATGTCCCATCTCTGCATGGACAATGAGCCAAAGGACCCAAGCTCCTATTTGTTTCCTTTCTTTCCTTTTCTTCTCCCCAAACCCCCTCACCCTGTTTCCAACAGAAATGCTCAACTCCAGGGCCTACTTCCAGCAGGAATCTCCATTTGTATTGGTGTGGGGGGTATGTTGTGTGTGGGGTGTGTAGGGGGTGGGGAGGGTGAGGTGGGGGCATCACCATCACGCAACGCTTTGCATCAAGGTGGACTGTGGCCATCAGTTCGTCCATCATAGTCCTTAGGCATCTTTGGCTGAAGACCGTGTCTGTTGGATTTGGAAAGCCTCTGGGCATGGGGATGACGGGCAGTGGTGGGGATTTGGATGAGTGAGGTCAGGCTGTGTGGAAAACAGCACTTCCCTTCCAAACACACTCGGCTTGTTCCTTTCTGTCTCGATCAAAGAAACCTCTGTGATCCTGGTTTTATGTTTGTTTGTTTATTTTCTGAGTTGAGAGTAGAGCTGGGGAGGTCATTGTAACATGTCTATATTCATCTCAAAGGAAAGAAATTTATATGCAAGAGAGGGGGAAGCTGCGGGAAAATAAATAAGTAAATAAGATACAATGTTCCTATTTCTTTTCTGCTTCTAATTAAACACTATTTCTTAAGTCTAGGAGATAAACCAGTCAGCAACCTCCATTTTGTTTGTTTGCTTGTTTTTAATGCGTTTTTTTTTTTTTTGTGATGTGGACCCTAGAGTGGGACTCATCAAAAAAATGCTCATCTTCCTTGGCTCCACCTCCCCCGCTACCTCAGTGTTTCCTCCTTTGTAAAATGGTGAGGGTGGGCTAGCCCTGCAGTGAGAGGGACAGCCTGTGCTTGCAATCCAGCCCTTCTATTATCTCCATGGCCGTGCCTCTTCATGATATCAGGATCCACACACCATCCTTGCTGAGAGAGAGGAACTTAGTCTGTATAGGAACTTGCTACCATCCAGTAGGGCAGCCATTATTCCTTGCTTCCTGTCTTACAACTGAGGAACCTGAGCGCATGCTCTGGGCTTGATCTCCCTCTTGGTTGACAATGACCCCTTTGCCTTCACTGTGACAGTAATAGTGGCCTTTCTCTACATTGGTGAGGATTATAAGAATGGCATTTTTTTCTTTTCTTTCTTTTTTTTTTTTTTTTGTTGTTTTTTTCAGTACTGGTGATTGAACCCAGGGCCTTCTACATACTCAGGAAGCACTCTACCACTGAGCTATATTCTCAGGCAATAATTAATGTGCTTAAATTTTATGTATTATTGTTATTCTGTGTATATGGTATGTATAGGAGAGTACATGTGTCATGGTGCATACGTGGAAGTCAGAGGACAATCTTTTGGGGTTGTTTCTTTCATTCCCCCTCTGTGGGTTCTAGGAATGGAACTCAGGTTGTCAGGATTACACAGCAATAACTTTACTTATAAGTAATCTCATCGGCTCAAGAATAATATTCTCAATACACTCATCACGGAGTAGGCCCTATATGCATGGAAGCTCCTTGATAAATGAAACACAGTTACGGATTCCATCTGGCACCAATAGTCAATAAGGCTTGCCACTCTCAAAAGAGCCCAAGGGTCAAGGGCAGAGAGGAGGGCAGAGAGGAGGCAACAAAAGGCTCCCTGTGCCATCTTACAGACTATCAGGTGAGAGCTGGCCCTGATCCAAGGTCACGGTCA
The DNA here is from genome assembly GCF_900095145.1 of Mus pahari. Classification (NCBI taxonomy): domain Eukaryota; kingdom Metazoa; phylum Chordata; class Mammalia; order Rodentia; family Muridae; genus Mus; species Mus pahari. The sequence goes on along the minus strand of NC_034605.1, from coordinate 9,171,182 downwards.
AGCCTCCCAGGAGAAGAGCAGGAGGAAGTTTCAAAACATCTGGCTTTACTAAGAGTCAGAGCTGGCTGGATGTTTCCATGCAGGGATTTGGGGTATGGGTCTCAGAAGCCTTAGGGACACAGCATGCACAGATGTCTGGATAGCAGCTCCCTGGAGTCGCTGGAAGAGAAGAGCTGAGACTGAGGTATGAATATGGGTCACAGAGCCATCTGCCAGAAGAGAGCAACATACCCGCATAGGCAAACATAACCCAGATCTCTACATACTTTGTCATGTGATTTGATAGCTCCTAAGTTTTGCAACCAAGTGAGAAGTAGATGTCTCCAGGGGTCTTGCTGGTCCCTATAGATAACGTGGCTGGAGTGCTGACATTGACTCCTAAAGTCCTAAGTTGTAAGTCATGTGAAGTACTTACTACCTACACACACTGCTAAGAGTTATAGCTAGGAGGGGCTCTTTTCGTATTTCCCTGCCAGTTCCTGGCAATGCGGCGAAAGCAACCCTTCTATTTGTGATCCACGCACCACCCTGAAACCACTCATACTTAGACTCTTCAAGCCTCAGACAGAGCCTTTCATGCAGAACTCTTCTGCCAGGGCAGGAACTGGCAGGTAAGATGGAAAAACCCCTGCTTGCTCCCAGCCAAGAACTGACAGGCCCTGGGCTTCTCAGCAGGCCGACCTCTCAGAAGCAGAGTGGTACCGGAAAGGGGGGGGGGGATGCAGGGGGCGGGCTGCTTCCTCCTGTCCTGGAAGCTCTGAGACGTCAGGATCAAAGCCACTAGCCCAAGGACAAGCTGGCTGTACCTGGGCCTGCCCCACTGGTATTCACTTTCCCAAATGATACTTACTAAAACTGTTTCTGCAGTCTCCTGTCCTGAAGACTCGGAGCTATCTTGCAATAAGCACCTGCTGCTTGGGCCCGCAGCTGGCCCCTCTTTCCAGCCTGTTGGGTTTAACATGAGGAATATTGTTGTATCTACGTTTCCTGGGGAAATATAACCAAAGTCTACTCTCTCCAGACTGGTCAATTGGCAACTTAACCCAAGTCTGGCTTGATGACCCAATGAGGTTACTGAGTTTATAAGCAGCGGCGTGGGAGTGTGAGGATCCCAAACTTTTCAGGCACACACACACACACACACACACATACACACACACATACAAACACACACACACACACAAACACACACACACACACAAACACACACACACACACAAACACACACACACACACATGTAAGCTCACACTTTAATGAGAGAACACCACCAGATCCAGTCTTGAAGGTTTTTTGCAGGTAGCAACAGCTACTGCGCCCAAAGATGGTGGTGGCTGTTATCCTCAGAGGACAGAATTCCACCCCAGATATAAAGCCCAGGCTGCTGTTCCGATCTGCCCCTCACTGAAAGAGACTTGATATCTTGAGACTCCCTTGAAGTGGCAGGTGAGTCCCAAGCCCCTTACCAGGGCTAGTAATGCCAATCTCTACAGCTAGGCACCAGCTAGTCTGACTCAGTGTACCCAGGACAATGTACTCCATCACATAGTAATTGTAACACCTACGGTACTCAAGATAGATCATTGTCCTTCTCACTTCTACAACTTCATTTTCTCCCCTCCCTCACTTCCTCCCCACTATGGTTAGAACCTTCAAGGCATCAGCCCTGTCCAATCAATTATAGAAATGGGGGAAATGCTGTTTGTTTGCTTGTTTGTTTGTCTAAGGAAAGAATGCAACACAAATATTTTTACTTATTTTACTAAAAATGAAATCACCATCATTGAGGGTGGGATTTTCCTTACTGAGTAAAGGCAAAAAGACTTGTGTCTGGAGAACAGGGAGGAGCCTCCAAATAGTCTGCAGTGTATGGGGAGCAAGAGAGGACTCGTCCTGTTTTCTTCTTTGACAGACTCTGGAGCAGGTATCCAATCTCTAACATCCCCCCTCTTCCTTTCAGACACCTAATTACCAGATTTAAACAACCTCTCCCCACCCCACCCCCTCCCAAAAAGGTGTTATCTGACTCCAGCCCGGCAGAACATTCCATCTATCTTTGGAGGAAAGAATTTATAAATATTACCTCGACTTTCATGTGCTTTCACTGAGCTCCATCATAAATCAGGACACAGGGCTCCCACACTCCCAGATATATAAAGCTCGCCTCTGACTCCTGGGTTTCCAATTTTAAATCAAACACAGGCCAGCCTCACTGGCTCCTGTTTATCCTTACAGATTCCAGAGGCCAGTTCAAAGACTCTAAGAACCAACTGGCTAAAAATAGCCCATCATTCCTGATGGAGAGATATAATATGAAAAGTCACATACTGAATTAAAATGTTCCATATAGAATGAAGAAATGGGTGATAATGATGGTTGGTTGGTTGGTTGGTTGGTGGTTGGTTGGTTGGTTAGTTGGTTGGTTGGTTGGTTTTAAGGAAGGGAGGGAAAGGTAGAAAGGAGAGAGAGAGAGAGAGAGAGAGAGAGAGAGAGAGAGAGATGGGGAGGAAGGTGGAGGAGGGAAGGAAAGCTTGAGGAAAAGAGAAAATAGATAGGAAGGGCAAAATAAAATAATACAGAATCTAAAACAGTCTCTGAGAAGGTTTTGGACTCGACCCACATGTCAACCTCTCCATTATTCTGTCTTTCTGATGATTGCTTTCATAGCAACAAGTTCTCAGAGCCACTCCCACGATGAAGTACAAGTGTGGTTGACAGGTGCTGGGTGTGGGACAGGCTAGCTCAGCTTCCAGCTTGAAGGAGAAGGGCATTGTAGTGAGTGTAATATGGAGACACTCAACGTCACCTACACCCCTTCTCTGGGTCCTTCCCTTCCTCCTGGAGCACCTAGCACTACCCAGGAGGGCAAAGGAGCTGAGCATTGTGCACATGTGACTGAAGGCTAAAGTTCAGGTGGGCCCAGGCTACCTTGCACACTATGAGGGCTGCCATGTCACACCAGAGGGAATGATTGTCTGGGGCTGGCCCACAGGTAAAGTCCAACGACAGGTAGCCCTACCAGTCTACAGGAGACACTCACCTCCCATAGTTACCAACCAACTAATTTCATTTACAGCCCACAAACCCCCCCGAAAGACTCTAGTCTACAGTCTCCCGTGACCGAAGGAGAGTGTTTACTGAGCCACACTGACCCAAAGCGTCATCACCAAGTCCTCAAAATAAGTTGATATGGCAGCTATATTTTGTATTAGATATTTTCTTCATTTACATTTCAAATGCTATCCCCAAAGCCCCCTATACCCTCCCCCACCCTGCTCCCCAACCCACCCACCCCTACTTCCTGACCCTGGAATTCCCCTGTACTGGGACATATGATCTTCAAAATACCAAGGGGCCTCTCCTCCCATTGATGGCCAACTAGGCCATCTTCTGCTACATATGCAGCTAGAAACACAAACCTAGGGGGTACTGGTTAGTTCATATCGTTGCTCCTCCTATAGGGTTGCAGACCCCTTTAGCTCCTTGGGTACTTTCTCTAACTCCTTCATTAGGGGCCCTGTGTTCCATCCAATAGATGACTGTGAGCATCCACTTCTGTATTTGCCAGGTATTGGCATAGACTCACAAGAGAGAGCTCTGTCAGGGTCCTGTCAGGCAGCTATATTGATTCACTCATTTTTAAAGAAGACTGAGATTTCAAGGCTTTAAGTTTCATCAAAGTCTCACAGCCTATGTTGGAGTTTGAGCCTGCATCAGACTGACTCCTGTGGTCATTTCCTGTGCATTGTGCCAAAAAGAAGCCATGAGCACAATCAGCCTGAGATCAAGTGTATTGGATCTAAGTGAGGTCATGAGCTCAAATAAGGGGGTGAACAAAGGAGATCTCCATGGTAAAGCCCGAGACCAGGGAGCTAGAGAAAAGTGTAAGCCATGGTCATTGTTGTTAGACAACTGGGGGGCATCTTGGCTTCTCGGCTTCCAAAGAAGGAATCTGATTCCCACAAAAACACACATCATGAGGGTCCAGATGATGAGCCTGTTTCCATTTCAAGTGAGCTGATTCCCAAACATCGTATGTTGGAGTCCTAATAACAACACTCTAGAATGTGAGTACATTTGGAGGTAGGACCTGTGCAGAAGCAACCAAGTTGAAATGAAGTCATTAGAACTAGTCCTAATCCAGTGTTAATAGTGACCTTATGAGCAAGAGAAATTTAGACAAATATGTGTATTCAGAGAAGACAGTGTAAAGATGTAAGAAGTTGATCATCTATAAGCTGAAGAGAAAAGCTTAGAACAAATTCTCCCATACAGGCCTCAGAAGGAAGCCACCCCTCCCTGCAAGGAATCTTGGACAGCCAGACTCTAGAACTGTAAGAATACATTTCTTTTTTTCTTTCTTTTCCTGTTTTGAAAAGAAGCCCAACCTATAGCACTTTGATACAGCAGCCTCAGAAAACTAACATAGTCACTCTAAAAAGAGTCAAGAGGTATTCATAGTCTATTTTTCTGTATTCCCAGGCCCACAAGGGTGGCTGATGACTTGTTCTAAAGCCACCTTTCTTTGTCAGACCCTGACTTCATATGACTAACGCAGAGATTCCTAACCTCTAGACTTCTGAGACTATCCAAAGTGAAGGGAAGGAAGACTTACCCTCCTATGTAGGAAAAAACTTGGGATAAACTCTAACAAAACTCCCCAGGCTCTAGATTTCAAACATTATCCAAAGAATGACTCTGCTGAGGACCCATTTAGCAACTATGAGAAAACTCCAGCTCTCTCTTCATCTGCCCTTCTGAGGAAGTGCCAGGCTATTCGAGTCTGCTTAGCACAGAGTGTTTGACAGTTTGGAATGTACTGCTTCCTTCCCCGCATAAACAGGCAACTTGGCATTACGAACATGGGGCCTGAAAATCAGGTTGAGACTTAAAATTTAGGTTTATAGAGTCTTAGATTTGTATATTATAAAGATCATTTGGTTCGACATCCCACGGTAGACAAAAAGCTTAAGAGATACAATATCCTTGAGAGATGAGTCATCTAGATAGAGTTCAATGAGGTCATGCCCAACCCAGTGGTGAATAAGTCCTATCCTTAGAAAGCTTTTCCTTTGATTGGCCTTTATGTGACTTTACTTCAGTGACTTTAACCAACTTTTCTTTCATCCATTATTCTAGACAGAACCTAGAGCATCCAAAGAGAGTAGAACCCATTAGCTGTGTGTCAGTGTCTCTGGTGTTGTAGATGATGCTATACCTACTACTTTATTTTCTCCACACTGGAGAGTATTTGCTCTGTCAAGATTGTCTTATACATCCCATTCTCTGCCTCCCTTGCTATACTAGATGCAGCAAAATTTAACCAATATCCACGGCGAAGGAACTTCTCCTCCCTGTTCCGAACATGGTGCTTTAAAAAATAAAGCTACTGGTCCAACACAGGCTTGTGCTCAAATGATATAGCATTTACTCAGCAAATGTTGTTGAGTACTGTATGCACACATGCTAGGTTTTTGGAAGACATGAAAATAAGGTTCTATTAGCAGTCTTCTCGTTCCTATGATGGAGTGCCCAGCAAAGTCATGCAATGGACATTTTGAGCTCATGGTTTGAAGGGACCTCAGACCATCATGGTGGGAAAGGCATGGTGAGAAGGGTTAGTGGCAGCAGAAACATGGGGTTGAGACTTGTTTACTTCTCAGCCGTAGACCTGGTTACAGAGAACATGTGTAATGGCACAGTCCTGCCATTACCATCAAAGACTTGCCCCCAGTGACCCATCTCTGACAGCCAGCCCTACATACTAAAGATTCCACAGTCTTTCCAAAACAGTGCCATTCTACAGGGTCCAGGCATTCAAACACATAGGCCTGTGATGGGATATTTCATATTCAAGCAATAAGAAATATACAGGTTACAATGGTAACAAAGAGGGGGTTGTACATTGGAAGCAAAGAGCAAGATGAGCCAGCTCACAAAATGAGAAGGAAGGTGTCTGGAAAATTCCAGGTGATTCACAAACTATGTCTTGAAGGCAGCCAAGAAGATGAGGTAAGTAGGGATGTCCTAAGCAAGACAACACATGAAAATTCAGAGGCACAGAGCTGCCTCTTTGGGTGGTCACTTCCTCTAAATCCTTATGTATTTAATTCTGATGTTGAGAGTACTAAGAAACCCCCCCCCTTGACTTGCCAATGACTCCAACTTCAGCCTAGGCTAGAGTAGAGACTCTATCTCTATTTTCATACTTTTCATAGACTGAACACTATCCCATTACTATGATCTGTGTATTTGACATCTTCCTCCCCGTGAATCCTTTGCTTCCCTAGTCATCTTCACTGCCAAATAAGCAGCAAAGAACTCAGCTTAGAGTTGTTATTAGAAATAAGCCAGTTGCTTGGGGAAAATGGAGCGTGGTCTGTTTAGAGATGTTAGTGGTGATGGTGGTCAGATGGCCATGTGCAAGGTTAGCAAGAGATTGCCCTCCCTTTTGGGGGACTTGGAGGTCCATACTGGAGGCAATGGAGAGTTTTGGATTGGTTGATTTAGGAGAAAGAGAAAACACAATGGTAGCTATTGGGAGATTGAGGATAAAGGTTGGGAAATACAATCTAGATAGGATACGTGGGAAATAACCCAAGTAAAAGGCAGGGCACAGTAGGTTTGGAGTGAGGATGTCGCAATAGGTAAGTGATGCCAGAAAGAGAGATAGTATCCAAGCATACAAAAAGCCAGGACACCATGGAGAATTTAGGGAGAGAAGAGGCAAGAAAGACTCAAGCAAATGTCTTGATATTGTCAATCTCTGGGAGTGAAAATTGAGAAAGGGAAGAGTGTTTTAGTGGTTGGAGACTTGGAAGGAAGGACAAGATGATAAATCTCTGTTTTAGTCTTGTTGTCTTTAAGGTGCTAGTACTTATAGGTAGAAGTACAAGGTCAAGACCAATGATCTAGGGAGACATCCGTGTATGCAAAGCTGTATGAATCAATGAGGCAAGCCAGGGAGGTTGTCAAGGGAGCAAAAATGGAACTGTAACCTGAGTTCTTCTGCCTTATTTACATGCAGCTACACAGAATCCATTTGCAGAAAATCCCATGGCTCTCCTTCTATTCTCTCAAACCATGAATGATCTCTGCAGTTACTCCCTGCGCTGGACTGAATGAGATATGCAGCCATGCCTGCTCACTCTTGTAGCCATAGCTCTAGAAAGAGCTACCATGGGGATGTTGTGCAACATTAAATGTCTCCCTTAGAGCTCTCCATTCCCCATGACCTTTGCCAACAAGCCAGTCTTTATGTCCACCCAGCATGTGGACACCACTTCAGCGTTTTCCTTTGTCCAGAAAGCATTGACATACCACACTCTGAGTAAGGAGAGAAAATGACTATTCACATCACCTGGAAACTTAAGAGAATCCAAATAGCATGCCACAACTCCACAACACCTACAGGACTGGTTGGCCAGATTAGACTCAGCTGGTCCTCAGTGTGTCCCTGTCCATATCAGGCGCAGAATCACATGCTTTTCCCCAGACTACTATAGACAAGAATATAGCTATGGCTGGAAACAAAATTCTAACAACCCAGAATGTGAAATCATCCTGGCCAGAGACTGCAAACCCTCCCCTAGCATACTGTGCCTTCCACATCCACCACCAAGAAAGGAAGAAGCAGACAGGAGCTCAGATTAAAGGATAGTGGTTAAGTTGCTTAGGAAAGATGATGTTACTAGAGTTGTTACCGTCGCCACCTGAGTTCAGGTAGCGGTAACAACCTAGTCTGGGCCACCTGTCCTTCATAGGCGGATTAAAGAGGCCAGGGATAGGGAATTGAGTGAAATGCAGAAAAGGAGATATTGCCCATGCAGCCATATTGGAAAGAGGAGCATAGAGGTCCATTGACCCTTACTCCAATTCCAAGTTCTTTAGGGTATTGGATTAAGGTTTACATTTAAATAGACAGCAAGACTGGGTTAGAGAGGTGGTTCAGAGGTGCATAAAACCCACATCAAGTGGCAACCATTTGTAACTCCAGTTCTAGGGAACAGAACATTCTGGATTCTTTTGGCATATCTACTTATAAAGAAAGACACACACACACACACACACACACACACACACACACACACAGATAGAAAGACAGAGACAGACGACAGACAGAGGCACATGCCCAGCACCCAGGAGACAGAGTCAGGCAGGTCTCTGCTTAATGTCAGTCTGATCTACATAACAAGTTTCAGGCCATCCAGAGCTACATATTGAGACCCTGTCTCAACAAACAAACTAATAAGTAAAAAGTAAGAGGTATACATAACGAAGCAGTCCTGTTCAGGGTGTGCCCATCACCGATGCATTGTCTGAATCTAGTCTGCCTGCCAAGCTGTCAATCACCTTGTCAGAGGCAAGTGTCCTTTCTGGTGGGTACCAGGTGCCCTCATACCTTTTTCTTTCTCCCAGCATGAGAGAATTACTGAGAAAATTCCAGTTTCTTAGAGCCATTATTTCAATGGGCAGAAAGATGGAAGGAGAAGGCACACGTGTCTGCTTAAACTCTCTTCATCCTAGTCACTTCTCAGCCTTTTGGCCAAGATTGAGTCCAGGACAGTTACAAAAATACTTCCTAGTAATTAGATTAGGGTCTTCGAATTCAGAAAGAGAGATTAGGTCGGAGGTGAGGAACAGTTCTTCTTTCCCAGAAAGAACTAAATGGTCTTAAACAAACAAAAAAACAGTTGTCTGAAACAGGCGAGATTTAGATTAGACACACAGAAGAATTTCACAATAGCTTGGATTTGGAGACAGCTATTGGGGAAACCAATCCAGAGCAAATTACCCAGCACAGGGGCCTTGACTGGATGGGATAAAAGCACCTTTGTGCTTCCTGAAGTCCCTACCACAGCACTTTGCATGGAATGTCCTTTCTCCAAGGCTTACAGGAGAGTTATACAAGAAAGCTGTTTTTGAGTGTAAATGGTCCCAGAGGTACCGGCTGCATTTCCAAGAACTAGGCTATACAAATAAAAATCCTGGTCAAACTTCTCTACCTAAATGTAAAAAGAAGTTGCTGGGTTTTCAGTCAGGAGTCTTGGTAGCCTTGTGCAAGTCTCAATTCAGGACAGTGACAACTTTTTAAAACATCAAATGAGGCAAGGATTCCCAAAGGAGTCTCAAGGGGACAGAGTAAACCTTTATTTGTAATCTGAAGCCTGTGAGGAAACTCCAGCTCTGCTGACACATTGAAGTTTCCACTCAAAAGGAACAAAAACATGCAGAGAGACTTGGCAATGACCAAGCCCCAAGTTTAAAAAAAAACAGCTTTGTGGATACCAGGAAAGCCATAAAGACAACATAGGGATCTGCAAGGTTGCTAACATATGACATTTGCATGTGACGTTTGTATCTTTACGTTGCCATCCTGCACTGACCTAGAGGAAAAGGATGTCCTTGCTGTTACAGATTCATTGAAGACAATGCTATATTGAAGATGTCTATAAAAAGAGCAATCGGATATTTGTGTCAATGTGTATTTCATTCATTCATTCATTCATTCATTCAGACCTTACAGTTATTTGTTGAACACCTGATATGTATCAGGAGAACTAAAGACAGAGAGTTCCTGCCTTCAGGTAGCTAATGTCCTAATGCTTACTCTGTATAAACACACACACACACACACACACACACACACAGATGTGCCACACGCATCTCAGGACTAAAATATCCCCAGCACAAGGCTGGAATGGTAACACAATCAGCAAAGTGCTTGCCTCAGTATGAGTTAGAACCCCTAGAGGACATGCATAAAGAGTCAGGCACAATGACACATGCTTGTAATCCCAGGAATGGGGAGGTGGGCAAAGGTGGATCCCTGTGGCACAGGTAGTCATAGCTTATTTGGCAACCTCCAGGCCATTGGAAGACCCTGTCTCAAACAAAGCCAAAACCAGCCAAACAAACCCTTTGGGCTGGTGAGATAAACCAAGCCTGACTACCTGAGCTGCTCCATTCTCAGCTCCATATGGTGGGCATACAGAACTGACTCCCATAAACTGTCATCTGACCTCCACACACACATGTTCATGAGACAAGTACACACACACACACACACACACACGCCGTTAAAAAATAGGGTTAAATAAATAAGAGACGTAAAACGCACTTAAAGAATGATAGCTGAAGTTGTCCTCTGACCTCCACATGCACGGTCAAACCCATGTCTGTGCACTAACACATAGAACACATACCTGTACATACATGAACACATGCACACATACATGAAAGAGAAAGGAAAGAAGGAAGGAAGGGAAGGAGGAAGGGTGAGGGAGGAAATAACTTGTACTGACTGTAAAATTCGAAAAAGGATGAAAAGGGCATATGGTACATTTGTAATTCATTATATAAGCCTCGTTATCATATACATTATCGTTAGGCAAGAACTACATTTGCCACCAGGCCTTCTCAGGAGGGAAATTCTCCACCGTGTTCTACATCTGATGACCATCTTTCCTACAGGCCAGCTTCTGGTTTTGGATATTACAAACATCTATTTTGTTCCCTCATTCTTCTGAAACCAGAACCAAGGGAAACATCCACAGGACAACGAGACACGAAACTCTGAATTCTCAAGTAATGCCATATGATAGCTGATGCAACTCAGGAGGAAGCCATGTCTGCATTAGGACAACGGAAGGCAATTTAACTAAAGTAAGCGACCAAAAAAAAGCACCTCAGAGAGGGAAGGGGATAGCAGTCTTTTAGGATCAGAGCAGCTAAATCGATTGGCTTGCCAGAATAATTTTAAAATTGCATGAGTGAACATATACACCTTGAAGTCCTTCTGTGGCTTGGGAGACTCCATTCTTCCTCAGTCTCTCGGGATGAGCTCTCATCCTGCTCAGCACAGACCTGAGAAAGGCGGAACGCTGTGACCACCTAACTAACCTCAACCCTTGCCTAGCCTTGACCCACATTTGTCCCTTGGGAGAATCCTTCCAGTTGACTAATCCCAAGCTCTTGAGGCTCGAGTAGGTTTATGTCCAAAACTCATAAATGCAAACTTAAGTCTGGATTCTTCAGAAATTCCAGTAAAAGATGCTAAGACGATAAATCCTCTCTTCTGTTTTCAGATCTGCCCTCCTTTGTCTGATTCTCATAATCTTCAGCTAAATCTTCCTAGTGCTTTCTGTCCATGCCTTACTTACCTTGTAGTTCCCTTCTCCCATCATCCTCTTCTTCCTCCCCTCGTCCTCTCCTGTCTTTCCTCTCTCTATATCAGAATCTCTGCCTCCCTCTCTTACTTTTTCTCTCTGTCTGTCTGTCTGTCTGTCTGTCTGTCTCTCTCTCTCTCTCTCTCTCTCTTTCTCTTTCTCTCTCTCCTTATTGCTTGCCTCTCCTCTGATTCTCTGTCTATTCCCAGTACCTTCCATAACTTTAAAAAGCTTTTGTGGACCCTTTCCCTTCAAGCTGTTGACCAGGGCACAAGGCCAGAACCATGGGAACATATCCAAGAGTTCCAGGTCACACACAGGTAGTTCTGTTGGATCCTTTGGTACAATCTGTACCTTAGACACAAGAGATGCATGGGCCAGATGTCTGGGACACCTTTCCTAAGTGGGATTTTTTTCTTTAATTGTTTCTGTCTTTCTACATAAATGTATAACCTACATATTTATTACCATGTTAATGACTTCTACATAACTTGAATTTACTCTAACGAATAAAGAGAAGAACTCTTCCTCGAGGGTTTATGGACAGAAAGCCATCACATGCGAGTAATAAAAGAGATGACGTTTACTGTGATGAATGTGCCAGAGAAGGGAGAGCCCAGGGCCAGTGAATTCTTTGCAGAAGAGTGGGGCTGAGTCGTCAACAGAGGGAGAGTGGACTTAACAGAACCAGAAGAGAAAGAAGACATCAAAACTAACAAGTGGAGCAAAGCCAGAACCCTGAGGACAAAAGGGTGTAAGGACACTTGATCAGCACATCGATATTCAGCCAGGACAGACAGGTAGTGGGAGATTCGCATGAAGTGAAAGGCATCAGGTCTGTCTCATTATGCGCATATGGAATGCAAGTTCCATGGAGGGAGCAGTTTAAACAATAGATAGCCATTCTCACAGTTCAAACATCTGACACACCCAAGGTTAAGGTACTAGAGGTATTGGGCTCTAGTCAAAACTGTCTTCCTGGCTTGAGGCCACTGTTGTTTGACTTTTGCTTCTGGGGACAGAGAGAAAACAAAGTCTCATTTGCATCTTCTAAGAAAGTCATTAACCTTTTTAGATTAGAGCCCCATTCTTATAATCCTCAACGAACCCTAATTACCTCAACAAAGGCACTAGATACAGTTAAGATGGAGTTAGGATAAAGTGGGTAAGTCTTGGGGCGCATATACAGTTAAATCATAGCAGAGACCCATCAACTCACAAAGTTAAGGAGGTGACTGGGCCTGTAAGGTGCTTGCTAAGCAAACACAAGAGACTCAGTTTGACTTCCAGAGACCATATGAAAAAGGCAGGTTTGGTGGTACACACTTGTAATCTCTGCTCTGGGCAAATGAATACAGGAAATTTGGGGGGCTCACTGGCCATCTATCCTAGTCAAATTGCTGAATTCCAAACCAAGTGTGAGACCCCCCTAATTCAGAAATCAAGATATGATTATCTTGATAAGTAGCAATGCCTCAGACTGACCTCTGACCTCTGACCTCCACCTCACAAGTGTATACACGTAGACATGCAACCACTCCCATGCGATGCGTGCACGCCGTCCCCAACACCTTCTAGGGACACTCAGATCTCACCTCTGGTCAATCCCCAAGGGGAAGGGAAGCTGATGATCTTCTTGGGGTCTCCTTGGGTCTCTAAGTTAAAAATGTAGGTAGTCCACACCCTGCATGGCTGAAGCCCCCTGGTCTAGCTAATGAAACCCTGAAGCGTAGAACCCGGCCTTCACTAAGGCCCCTAGAAGCCATCTCTCCGGAGACAAAGACTCAGCTGAGGGTGAATTTCTGCCCTTCGCTGGAGTGAGGCAAATTACTCCCAAACTTTCAGACTCACACACAGAAAATCCAAAGTGTGGTCACACAAAATCGTAAATAAAAATCACATTGTCCAAAAGAATCCCTTCTCAGGTTTCAATGTTTGTTCTAAGTTTTAGAATTTCTCTATTTGCCTGGAGAGATTTCAGCCTACTACTGCTGGTTACCGGTCTCCTCAAGGGTAGCTCTAACACCAGAGAAAACAGAAAAAAAAAAAAATCTATGCTTTTATGGATCTTGGATATACATGAGATAATTAGCATAAATAAAGTATATAGGAGACTGGAGATGAGAGGAAAAAAAGCCAGAAGGACACTGGAATTCTGGTGTCTATTTTCCACTTCTGTAGCAAAATAACGAAGACTGGGTGATTTAGAAGTCATATAATCTATTTGACTCGTGATTCTGGTGATCAGAAATACGAGAATGTGGTACTGGTGTCTGCGGAGGCCCTTTGTGCTACGTCATAAGCAGGACAACAAAGAAGGCAATACGAACCAAGATAAAGTGAATCAAAACAGAGTCATCCTTTTAATAAGGATTTTATCAGGAGTTCACCACTTGTGCAATTACCTGCTCTGTTCCACCATAATGACTTTAGTCCTCTCGGGAGGGCAGTAACTCCAAAACCTACCTGTCTTCCAGTGTGGGGCCTCTTACTCCCGCTGTACAGGCAGTAAAATTTTGACATGAGCTTAGAGAGCACTTGCAACCATGGCACTAAGAAAACCGTCTTTTAAGGAGCAAGAACCTTTGATGGCTTTTATAAACTGAAGATGGAGACTAAGCCACTGGACTTGGACACATGACCACTGCTGATGACCATGACAAAGGAAGATTTGATGGGGTTGGAGGCGAGGGTCTATGACAGACAGCCTCCACAATGCTCTCCAGTGATCTCAGTCCCCTGGTTCCAAACCCTTCTGTAGCCCTGTCTCAGAGTCTACCTATGTCACCAACAGAATGTGACAGTACTGATGTGTAACTTCTGAGATTGGGTTATAAAGAATACAGCTTCAGTTTTGTGTTCTTTCTCTTGAATCACTTGCTTTGGAGAAAGCCAGTCACCATACTAATGAGAATTTCCAGCGAACTCTCTGAAGAGGTGGTTTATTCAGGAGCAGAGGTCACTGGCTAACAGCCAATAGTAGCTCGCACCTGCCAGCAATCACGTAAGGGAGCCTCAAGTGCCCGTCATGTGATGTTAGCTCTTGATGATAACTTTACTGAAAACTATTAAGAGGCCTCGGGTTACATGTACCCAACTAAGCCTCTCTCAAGATTCTAAATCATAAATGATTACTTCCACGCGGAAGGCAAGGTGGAACATAACCCCTACCCATTTAGGATTCAGAGACCCACCATTACTGTTCTAAGATAGATATTAAATGTTTGGGGTCCCGTGTCTCACCTATCAGAATACACTTTCTGGACCTGCTTTTGAGAAGATTCAAGCATCACATTCCATTGCTCTCTTCACCATAATTAAAACCATGATTTCAAAGAGCTACAAAAACATTTCATATGAGAAGGACATTCCTGTCACCCTTTGCTAAGTTGTGGGCACTCTCATAGGAAGGAACCCCCTGCCTCAGCTTACATTTCATTCACACAGCTATACATATTGTCAAAATGGAACTAATTTAATCAGAATTGATGTCATAGATTGTAGAATTTTGTAGTCTAGGAAAGAGATATTTCCTCAGAATGAAAATTGAGGTATTTCTTTAAAAAAATTGTTTGAGATATGCTTATCCATCTTTATGATGATTTGAGTTATGTAAGTCATATGTGACAATCAGATCAAGATAATAAGCATTTTATGCATTTAAACATTGTTTTCAGGCATGGGGAAATTCATACTTTCCTAGTCATTCTGAAACATATTAAAGAATGTTTTAATTAATTGTAAACCTACTGTAATACAGAATAAAACATATTTTCTCCTTTTTCTCTCCCTCTTAATTGAATTTTCTATTTGTTCTCCCCTCAATCTCATGATCTTCCCAGTCTCTAATGACCACTGTTCCATCCCATTCTGCAAGATCAGCAAGCTAAGATGCACAAATGAGTGGGAATATGTGGTATTTGTCATCATCTCTGCCTGGCTTATTGTGTTTGACTAATGACCTCTAGTTCTGACATTGTTCACACAAAAGACAGAATTTCATTCTTGAGCATAGTTTGACCCAAGAACTTTAAAGTAAACCTTAACATCTAATCCTCTGATTGTTTTAGCTTTAAAAATGTTTACATTTCTACAAAATGTTAAGAACGTTGATAGGAACATGACCAGTGCCTTGCGTAACTCCAAGGACATCTTAACACTGTGTCCTGCCTAGATTTACACAAGGCAATGGTCCTCAAATACAAGGAAGGCAGATAGGCAAGTAGGACTATCACTTAATGTGTAGAGTTTTCCTGTGTAGGGAGGATGGGAAATGTCTGGAAATGAATGTTTGATGGGATGATAATTACATAGGTGGAGGGCATACTTAAACCCCCAGGATCACAGAGAAAGGAGTATTTGTTAGCAAATGCTGCATACAGAATAAACAGGGAACTTTGAGGAAGATGGAACTACAGAATCCTCAACTGTGACCAAGAGTTCACTGAGAAATCCTGGTATTCCTGGAATTACCTTAGACGAGCTTAGACCATGCCTTTTCTAGTCAAGACAACACTATCCACAGAGGAGAAGGTCGTTTTTAGAAGAGAATATCACACAGATGGGAAGCAGGCCACTCCCTGAAACGGTGAGTGTGGTTTCTGGTGAAAGAAGAGAAGACCAATCATGATGAACTGGGGAGACAACTCCTGGAAGCCAACTCAGCAACACATGAAAGTCACAGGCCAGAAAAGAAAATGACTCTCAAGTGATATGGGAAGAGACACAGTCGCTTGGAAACCCCTTTCCCTGGCAACACCTTGCAGACTCAGGTGCAACGCCAAGCCTACAGTGGAGAAATTGGGGTTATAAAATGGATAACCTATTTCTTAGGAAAACAATTACAATCACTTGCTTTGAGCAATAATCCTAAACCTAACAGGAAGGGGAAGCTTCTGTGGGAGTGCCAGGCTCGGGAGGTAACTTTTTTGGTGTGTCATTTCCCTAATATGTATGAGGCCCTAGGTCTAATCAATACAACCCAATACAATGTAAGTCCAGTGTGGTGGTAACACATTCCTGTCATTTCAGTGCTCAGAAAGGAGGATTAGCAATACAAAGTCATCCTTGGCTACGTACAGAGATTAAGGCCACCAAAAGGCAAATGGAACTCATCCTGATATCCCCATTTAGTTATCCTTGAAGATCAGGATGGCATTGTCCTCTCTGGAGACTTTATAAGGCAAACACAGACCAGACAGAAAGAGGTCTTGTCCAAGGAGCTCCCTTTTTGAAAAACACTGCTTCTCAAGTGTCACCATTTGGGATGAACTCATTCTACCACCAGTGGTTGACTTGGATTTAATTACAATCATAGAACTTAAGATTGATAGATGAATAAATAAATAACCCTACATTTTTCTAACATGCGTTTGGTTGTACTGCATCATTTTGGTGTATTACCAAACAAGCACCCTGTCTGTCTGTCTGTCTGTCTGTCTGTCTGTCTGTCTGTCTTTTTATGTCTTTCTCTATTCTCCTTTTCCCACCAGTGGCCAAATAGCGGGGTGTCTGGGGAGAGAAGGTACCACAAATACACACTTCAGCAGTGAAGGTTTTGCTACTAAAGATGGGGGAGGTCCTCCATCTCAGGGGAATAGAACATACCTTTCTAGATTCAGTTGCCTGCCTTGCAGACAGGCAGCCCCATAAAAAGATGACTCTTCTTGGGGGAAGGCGGGAGAAAAGGCTCTTGACTACACAGCAAAAGCTGGCCAAAAAAAAAAAAAAAAAAAAAGGTTGTAACCCTCTTGCCTCTTCCCCTTAGGTGTTTGGGTTCCAGGCACGTGCCACCACAGTGGGCCTACTTGAAGATTCTTTTTACAAGCCAAACATTATTTTTTGTGACCCTGGGGTCCTGCTCCTCTGCCTGGCCAGCTGAGAGTCCTCACACGATACCTGAGGGGAATAGTGCCTGCTCCTGGTACAACATACCAGTATCTGGACCCCCTAGAAAATTATCCAATTATTTGTGGATGAGCCTGACTAGCTTTAAGGTAGTATGAACAAAACAGATATTTCTGGGATGATAAATAAACTGGGGCCTGGAATTGGGGGGGGCATAGGCTTGCTTCAGTCAGGTGAGTATCTGGCCTGTGGTCCGGAAACAGATGGCTTCTGGGGCTTGCTGGCAGCTAGGCCAGCCAAGAAAACACAATAACCAGGTTCAGGGAGAGACTCTGTCAGAGGAGGATGTCTTAGGGGACCAGGTCGTGGGGCTGCTAGACATATGTGGCTAACCAAATGTTCTCTGTGTCCTCAGTAAGACACGGTGTCCACAGGAGAAGCCTGGATTCTACTCAACCTTCTTTCACTAGACCCAGAAGGCTCCTTTGAAAGATGGTGATATTAATCGAAGTTGGACCAGCCATCAGGTAAAGAGACTTCCTATATTTTCAAACTGCGTATTTATTATAAATCTCATGGCAATCTTCCAGATGAACTTTGTAACCATGCTGCAGATAAAGAACCAAGAGAGCCAGAGAGATGGCTCAGTGGTTAAGCACACTCACCAATAATCAAAAGGGTTGGTTGGACCTTGGTTCACAAGCTGGGTGTGTTGGGTGCAGGCCTCTAACTCCAGTTCTGGATGTCAAGACAGATGGCTGCTGGGGCTTGCTGGCAGCTAGGCCAGCCAAGAAAACACAGTAACCAGGTTCAGGGAGAGACCCTGTTCCAAACAAATAAGTAGAAATTGAGAAAGAAAGACATGTAGTGCTATCTTCTCTACTCCATGCACATGCATCTGGAAACATATGTTTGAATATGTTATATACTGAGACACATACATGGTTGTTTATTTTTTAAGGAAAAAATCAGAGAGTCAGTCATGTTAAGAAAGATGCCTGAGCCATAAAACCAAAATTCTAATTCAACATATTATTTATCCATCACTAAATAAGTAAAATATGGCCTATCCATACAGTAGCATATCATTTGACGATGAAAAGAAACGGTTATTAATAGAGACTACAACATGAATAATGCTTCAAGAAACTAGACTAAGAGAAAGAAACTAGTCATCAAAGACCACTCATCAGGTGGATCCGTGTGTTTAAAATACACAGATAAGGCAAAGTAGTAAGATCTGGCCAATTCTGAAAGCTACAGTTGTCTTCATGATGACATCAATAGCCTGGACTCTTATACTGAAGTCTGTCTAGGTGGTAATGCAAAGAAGAGGAGGAGGAGGAGGAGGAGGAGGAGGAGGAGGAGGAG
>NC_034605.1:9138703-9152106 GCF_900095145.1 Mus pahari | reverse complement strand
GGAGGAGGAGGAAGAGGAGGAAGAGGAGGAGGAAGAGGAGGAGGAGGAAGAGGAGGAGGAAGAAGAAGAGGAAGAGGAAGAGGAGGAAGAGGAAGGGGAGGGAAGGAGAAGGAAGTAAAAGGAGGAGGAGGAAAAGAAGGAAGAAATAAAAGAAGGGAAGCCAAAAAAAGAAAGAAAGAAAAGTATGTTTCTGGGCCAAGAAAGAACCCTGCTGAGCTCTCTGCCCAAAGCACAGGCTCTAATGGCCATAGTAGGAAAGAAGCAAGCACTGCTTGATGAGCCAATGATCTACGGAGAGTCCCTCCCCCAGGCCCAGGTCATTTGGATCATTCTGTACTTATTCTGGCCCCCCTCTCCTCCACAACTGCACTACAAAGGCCTTTGTGTAAGAGGGTTCCCCTCCTCGTTCAACTTCAAGAATGGTGTCAGTGGTGAGGGCTACGGGGAGCTCTCTGGGTATTTGTTTTTGCTGACAAGAAGAATTAGTTATGAGTCATTCCCCCCACAAAGTAGTGTCTCAAAGAGCACTCGCCAGGGGACAATTCTGCAGATCTGGTGGTGGCTTTGAGGGTCATCCCAGGCAACTATGGCAGCTCTGGTCGGGGGTCACCAGCCAGAACCTTAACAGGATTGTCTAGCCCATCTGGGCCGAGTTACCCTTTTGGTATGGGGCTGGAAGGTTTGTTCCCAGAGAAGGAGACTCAAATTAGAGCAGAAGCTGAACAAAAAAAGGAATACAGGCTGGGATCAGGTCACCAAAGTCTCATTCCTTGGAGGCAAATATAGCATAGCCAAAATACCCTGCCTAGTGGCCAGTGCAGGAGAATAGCCAGAGCCCAGGGCAAGAGACAGATGACTGGGCAAAGCTGCTCCTGGGCTGAGCCTCGGGGCCTCTTTGCAAGGCTGGAAAAGCCAAGCAACTTTATCTCTGAGTATCCTTGGAGCATCCTTGGAAGCCTATACAAACTTTTGGAGGTCAGAGCTGTGTGTGTCACCGTTGAGTGTCCTTTGTCCATGGCATACATCATCTCAGCCTCTCAGACCATGCACCAGGGTACCATGAGGAACAAAGCAAGTCCATCCTCAAGGGGCTTACGGGAGTCCCTAACTCCAAATGACACAGCGGAGCTGTGTGATGCCTTGGTGGGCTCTACCTCATCTGACTTCTTCCCTAAGTCTCCTTTTCAAGCTAGGGATCATCTGGGGTACCAGAGATGTCCCCCAAAGGCTCTGGGTGCTGAAATTGCCTCTCACTTTAGCTCAGAGGCCCAGATCATCTCCTTGAATGACGAGGCAAATCACTTCACTGTACCTGGTTCGCAAAGATAGTTTGAGGTGGTCACATGAGCAGGGACTGTGGAGCCCACAAAGCTTGAACTTGAACCTTTGATTGGCAGTGACTCGCAGTTTTCTTCAGGCTATGCCATCGTCCTTTGCAGGCCAGACTCCGAGTCTCTAGACACAGGCCACATCTGCTCACAGTAAGCACTGGGAAGATTCTAAGACATGCCTTTTTGTATTTCATATTTAAAAATATCAGGGCTGGAGCTGGAGAGATGGCTCAGCAGCAAGAAGCACATACTGCTCTTGCAGAGGACCCAAGTTCAGTTCCCAGCACCCACATGGTAGCTCACAATTTTCTGTAACTTGGGTTTCAAAGGATACAATGACCTCTTCTGGCCTATTCGGGCATGCATATGGTACACATGCATGCATGCATACAAGCAGGCACTCATATGCACAGAATAAAAATAAACAATTTTAAAAGATCTCTAGATTGGGGTGTAGCCTAGTTGGTAGACTAGCATGCATGAAGCCCTGAACCCTAAACTCATCACCACATCAAACCAGGTAGAGTGGGACATGCCTATAATCAAACATCCCAGGTCATCCTCTGCTACGCATTAAGTCTGAATCTAACCTGGCCTGCATGAGACCCTGTACCAAAACAGAGACACAAAATCGCAGACATCACAATCTGAAGAGTGGAACTATCTTTATTTACTTTTTTTTTCTCTTTATAGGAGGTAGCTGGCTGCTGCTGCTGCTGCTGCTGCTGCTGCTGCTGCTGCTGCTGCTGCTGCTGCTGCTGGAGACAGGGTCTTGCTATGCAGCATGATCTAAGTCTCCTCCTTCACCGCATGGCGTGTCCTCCCACCAGCAGATTTGCCTTTTCTGGTTTCTGAAACGATCTCTGTATGGTAGCTCAGACTGGCCAGAAATGTGTCGGCCTTTTGCTTCCGTTTCCCTAGAGTTTGGAGAAGAGAAATCTTTAAAGCAACACCGGCTGTGGTTATCTGAGTAGGGGAGTGGGGGAGGGAGCAAGAAAGGCAGCAAAGACAGTGAGGGGTCTCCTTGGGGTGATGATGTCACTCACTGTCCCGTGTCCCATGATGGTTCCAGTGTGCTTGGAAATTCATCACGTTATGGACTTTTATAAGACCAACTCTTTGCCTTCTTGGCTGAGTTGTCAACTCTTAATTTGGACTATTTGACAGTAAACCTTGTCAACTGGACCGGACCTATAGCCACTTCGGGGAAAATCCTCTGTGGGGGCACGTGATAAGATGACTCACCGTAAGTAGGGGCGATGTCATCCCGCAGACTGAGGTTCTAATCTGAATAAAGAGGAGAAAAACAAAGCTCATCTCTCTGATTCCTAACTACAGATGCGATGTCAGCCAGCTGCTTCATACCCTGTGTAAATAAACCCTTGGTTCCTTCCATGGGGGGGGGGTGTCAAGCATTTTGCCACAGCAGTGAGAAAAATAATATAGGCCATTGATTATAAGATAATTCAACAGAGTGTTTTACAAGAGAAGGGAGGGAGGGAGGGAGGAAGGAAGAAGAGATTTTAACTCTGGGCTTTCTTACTTCCAAAGGAAAAGTCATGATCAACAACGTATCTTCAAAAGAATGCTATGTGCAGAGTGCCCATCGTGGTAACATGCCTTTGGTGGTGGAGGGCAGAGCGAGCCTTTTCCTTCATCCTCTCTCACTTCAACCGTGCTTACCAAGGAGTCTGGGCATCGTGCCACCTCTCGGTCTTGACATCACACAATGCCCCCAGAGATATTTCACAATCACTCTGCTCCCTTTTGTTCTATCTGTCCTTATAAGCAGGTACAGGCCGGGCTTGCTCGGCCTGTCTTTTTTTTTTTTTTATTTTTAAGAAACAGATAAGGAAATAGAACCAGAGAGAAAGGCTGGTAAGCTTTCACTACGCCATTGCTGAGTCAGGGCAGAAACATGTAACTGATGTTTGTTTCCCCCCTCTAGCAGCCTAAGTTCTAGGCCTGGCCTGATGGGTAATGTTGCATCCCTGGAGCCTCCCAGAAACACCTGAGTGAGGACCTAGTCCCCTGCCCATGGACCCACAGCGGCCAGCCCACCCCTATGACAGCCCACCCCCATGACAACTCATAGGCCTCTGCCTGCTGCTACCATGTCTATCTTTCTGTTCATTTTGTTGTTGTTGTTGTTGTTGTTGTTGTTGTCATTGCTCTCTGGATTTGGTTAGACCAGATAATTGGCACCAATTCTGGAGTTGGTTCTCTCCTTCCATTCCAGAGATCAACTTAGATCATCAGTTTTGACAGCAAGTGTCTTTGTCCTTGGAGCCTTCTTACCAGCCCAGGACCACCAAGTTTGGAAGTAGGGACATAATTTCTCCCTAGGGCCACCATTTCATCATTCTTTCTGGAGGAATGAATCAATAAGACTGGGCTAACCCTGAAAACAAGGTTGCCGTGCTCCGTGTCACAGAGGAGGCACTACACGACTTTCATGGTCCCTCAGAGATCTCTTTGCCTAGAGAGTCACTGTGACCTTAATGATTTCATAGGATAAACAGGCCTTCACAGAAATCCTTTCACATTATAGACGACCCGAAAGAAAGAAACAGACTTATCTACAGCCAGCGTCAGAGATGACAGTGTGTGACAACCAGTCCAAGCTTGACCCGAGAAGCAAGTGACCTAGTTCTAGGTCCAACTCAGCCAGTAACTAGCTGTTTGGTCTTTGGCCAGATTCTTAGTCACACCTTCCCAGCATCATATATCCCATAGCTAGAAGAACTTCTGAGACTTAAGTAATATGAGTCAATATTTTATTGTATTTTGAGTGTGTACATGCGTGTTCACATAGATGCACGTGCAGGCATGTGTGAATGTGTTCCAATTCACATTGTTTTTGAATCTGGGTCTCTCCCTGGCCTGCAGCTCAATAGCTCGCCAGGCTAGGCTGGCTGAGCAGGTAACCCAGAGAGCCTTCCATCTTCACCTTCCCAGGACAAGGACTACAAGACCATGGGACCACACCCATATGCTTGGAGGAGTGCCTGGGATCCAAACCAGGTCCTTGGGCTTTCATAAAAAGTCCTTCATTGACTGACTCATCCCCCTGACCTCACAAATCCCTGTTTTAGAAATTGAGAACTAGCTAGAGTCAGGGGCCACAGAAGAAGTCCCCTCTAGCTGGGCCTTCCCTGAGTCTCGGTTTAAAGGTTAGGTCTGTGCCTGGCAGCTGATCTAGTGCTGGGGATGGGGGGGGGGGGAAGTGCAGGTTGAGCAAGCCTCACCCAGACACTTTAAGAACAGGGAAGCAAATACACACCCTTCTGCTGCTTTTGATTTTGTTTGTTTGATTTTTCATTCTGTATCAGGCCAGAAGAAAAGAGTTTTGTGAGTTTAATGGGACCTGATTTACTGACTTAGCCAAATTTTCTGTCTAGGGTTGTCATGTTCCTTTTTTAGGGCTCATAGCCTTGGTTTGGTCAAATAGGAACCTGGCTGGCACCACCCTGGTAAATGAGTTTTCTAAAGACTCTGCCCCAGGTCTGCCCTATATGCAGGAAGAGGAGGAGCAGGAGGAAGATGGATGTGTAGAACGGGAAAGGAAGGAGAATGAGTGTGGCACAGCCTCACCCAGCACTCACGTGGCATTTGCTGAAGCTAATCAGCCTAGATGTCGGGGAGGCTCCAGTCCCGGTTAGAGCGCTTTACCCTATTGGCTTATTAAGTTCACTTGCAATCCTCTGCCCAAGGAATAAAAGACCCTGCCCCTTTCTTTCCAGGATGAGAAAATGGAGAGTGCCTGACAAAGAGGACTGTGCCTGAGCACACAGACAGGAGAAGGGCTGCAAAGCCTTCACCCTTCTAGCTTCCTCTACCACCTGCCCAAAGACCTCCCTACCTCCATGTTTCCTTTTCCTGTTCCCAAGAATCAAGACCTGTCAAGTAGGCAGTTGACTAGCCAGGCCTGAGTTCCCATCCAATTCAACCACCCTAGGCAGGCTGACATTTCCAACTAAGCACAGGAAAGCTCTGTGAGCTTAAGTCATGCCTCCCCTCCAAGCTGTAGGATTCACTCCAAGAGACTGGAAGGAGACCACAACCTCTTCTTCTCTTTCCTTAGTCTACACAGGTATGTACATGCATACATTACTACACAGACACACTCATGCGGACATACATGCTTGCCTCATTTTGTGAGGGAGCTAAAGCCCACATGATCACCTCTCATGAGCCAATGAGTTCCATCTTAGGGTGACATCTGGCCGGTACACAACTCCCAGTTCATTCAGGGTGACTAATGATGGGTGTAAACTCTAAGGGTGAATGGGGGTGTTAGGGTGGAGGCATGAAGTCAGTTTAATGCCATTTCCTATCAGTGGGTTACCTAGAAATAAGGCGGAGGAAGGAAAGTATTTTAAATAAGAAGGGAAGAACAGTAATCATTTTAGGTTTATTGATATTGTTTTATGAGCGTAAGTGTATTACTGACATGTATGTGTATGCATTGTATACTTGTCTGGTACCCACAGAGGTCAGAAGACGTGGAACTGTAGTTATAGTCTGGCATGAGCCTCCAAATGGATGCTAGGAGCTGAACCCAGGTCCTCTGCAAAAGCTTCAAGTGCTCCAACCACTGAGTAATCTCTCCATCTCAGGAAGAATGGCCTTCAGGACCACGTTTGATGCAGTGTTTTGTGACCTGTCCTAGGCTTTTGCTGTTAGCCATCCCAACATTCATCAGACCCACCAATTTCATAGCCACACCTCACCATACACACACATACTGCAGAGACAGACCATAGAGACACTGCCATCGTGACAACCAGCATTGACAGAGCACCTAATACCATACTAATGTCTTTCCACTGCAAAACCGAAATTAGTACGTAACTTCCACAGCCCGGCAAGCTAGGGCCCCGCTAACAATAAAAAGTGTTGAATTCAGTTTAAGAGAGTTCACGTTGAGCAAAGACAGATGGTTGAATCAGACAGCACAGAACAGGAGAGGCTCTGCTGGACCGTGTGGGTAGGAGATGGGAAGTGGGAGAGAAGCCAAAGCAGAAGTGAGGCATAGAAGCTGCCTGATCGGTTCTAACTCCATATTTGCCTTATTTGAACATAGTTGGATCGGTTGCCTAGTGTGTGCGGTTGAAGCTCTGCTGCTGTGATTGGCTGAGACTCAGCTACATGTTACCAAAAGAAACCCCACAAAGCGAGGCTCTTGTTGACTTTCTACCAAGTTTGGTTGCAGCTCCTTATGGAGGGACTCAGAATACAGACGCATGGGTCTTTGAGTTCAATTATGTCTCATTTAGAGTACCATCACCCCCATTTTCCAGACGAGAAAATTAAAGCTCAGATTGCCATGTTTCCAGAGCAAGCCGAGAACCAAAACCACAGCAGCTCCCTCCTGAGCCATAAAGCCAAGCAAGCCCTTTACCCATGTCCTCTGCTTATGCATAGAAGCTAACGCTCTCAGCCTGCATGGATTCAACCTGGAACCCATGCCTGCCCCATTCCCATCTCCCTTTCCATCTTCACAGGTTATTGTTGGCAGTATGCTATTGAGTTGGTCAGGAATGAGACCAGGGTGGGAAGCAGAAGCCATCCTTATCTCCTACCTGGCCCTCTCCTTTCCCAAGCAGTCTGTGGGGATCTGCGAGGGATGTACATTGGTGGGTAGAGGCGGGGTGTGGTTGACATCATCCTCCAATTCTGGAAGAATGTGTCTTCCCATGACTAAAGAGACTGAGGATATAATTATGGGAAGGTTCTTGAGATGTGAACATGACCCTGGATTACTATGGATCCTCATAAGGTACAGGTAAGGATCAGAGTGAGAGGCAGGGATGAGTGGAGAGAGGAGAAATTTGAAGACTATAGCTAAGGAAGTAAGTAGTTTACGGAGCTGAACAAGAACCTCTGAAGCTTCCAAAGGGCATATCTCCAAATACAGCCCTGCCCATACCTTGATATGGGCCTTCTTCTATTAAACTGATTATTGTTGTTATTGTTATTATCATCGTTGTCATCATTACTGTGTGAGTGTGCAAATGATGCTTGAGCGTGGGTGTACACATGCCACGGTGCACATGTGGCTAGCAGAGAACAGCCAGGAGTCAGTTCTCTTCCTCCTCCTTTACATGGGTTCCAGGAATTAAACCCGGATAGCCAGGCTTGCCTGACAAGCAGCTTTAACCACTAAGCCATCCTGCCACCACCACCAACCCCCCCCCCCCTTGGGTTTGGGACTTCTGACATCCAGACTATAGAAGGATGCATTTGTTAAGGCAATAATTGTGCGGTTGAACAAGTCAGAATTCAATCACCCGGAGAAGGTATTAGGGGCAGTCTTCATCATCTAGGTCAGCCGGAACAAAATAGCCTAGACTGGGCACCTTAAACAGCAAAGGTTTCTAGTTTCACAGTTGTGGATGCCCGGTGTCCGAGATCAAGAGCTGACCGGGCGATGGTCCTGTATCACTTCTCTGGTTTGCAGACAGCCAGTCTTGCTTCCCCTCACATGGCTATTGCTCTGCACAGTCGCCAGTGCGGGCTGCCCTAACCCCTGAAGAAGATACCGGTCAGAGTCGACTAGGGCTCATGAGGAGGAGAAACTAGGGTGACTTGTCCCAGGCCTGTCAGATTTCCTCACTACCTGTGTCCTGCCCTTAGGGCAAGCCCTCTTGCAGGGGTCCTGGGTCTCTCATACATGAACTCTCCCCTAGTTGAATCATGAGGTGAGCCCATACGTCTACTGGGCTATGGAGTGTTTAGGCTCAAGCTGTAACCCCTGTCTTTGCTCCCCAGCAGAAAATCTAGAAGTTGCTGGAAAAGCCAGAACCTCCTGATTACAAGGCTCATTTTAACTTAATTACCTCTATAAGGAACCTGTGTCCTATACAGTCATGTTCCGAGGTACTGTGGGTCATGACTTCAGACTTCACATGATGAACTGGAGGAGGGAGCATGGTCCCCTGGTGAGCCCAACTGCAGCCCAACATGCAATCCTAAACTTACTTGAAACACCAAAAATGAATGTACATGAGTGTGTGTGTGGGGGGGGGAGGGTAATTTTTTTTTTAACTCAATTGCTAGGTTCTCCGGAGTGAATTTCCTAGATGATAACATCACTTTGCAATATCAAAAGGTCAGCGAAAACCCATGACTGGAAGCCTGCACGCCAGCCTCGTAATCAGGAGGCTCTGGCTTTTCCAGCAACTTCTAGACTTTCTGCTGGGGAATGGGGACAGGGGTTACAGCTAGAGCCCAGTAGAAGTGTGGGCTTACCTCATGATTCAACTGGGAGAGAGTTCACTTATGGGAGACTCGGGACCCCTGCAAGAGGGCTCACCCTAAGGGCAGGACACGGGTAGTGAGGAAACCTGACAGGCCTGGGACAAGTCACCCTAGTTCCTCCTCATGAGTAACAGACAGTACTGGAGCCTCACGACAGAGGGGATGCAAATCCTGTAAGAAACAGCCTAGAGCTCTGTAAATGCTGGTGAGGTGGCTCTCTGCAGGGGTGTTAGCGAGGGCAGCTGGAGTCAGAAAGACACAGAAGCATTCTCCAGGACTCCACAGTCCTAGGAGATACCTCTCTGTGATTCCTCTGCCCACCACCATTGCCCACATTCTCTGTTGTGCCCTTGGCCCCAGGTCAAATTCCCAAAGCAGCAAGTGACTCAGAGTTATTCTCAGAGTCCCTTCCCTGTGCGCCATCTCCCTACACCCACACATCTCCTCCTCATTGGCTCTTCTTTGCTGGTCACATCCTCCGGTCTCCACATGCTAACCCCCAAATCAATTCTATCTATCTATCCATTCATTGATCCACCCACCCATCTATCTATCTATCTATCTTTCTATCTACCTACTTATCTACCTATCGAATCATCTATCTATCTCTATCACTATATCTCTATGTCTCCGTGTCTGTTGTTGTGTCTCTGTGTCTGTTCTCTCTCTCTCTCTCTCTCTCTCTCTCTCTCTCTCTCTCTCTCTCTCTTTTTTTATTATTTTCTTTATTTACATTTCAAATGCAAGGAGGAGTGAAATAGTTCAGATGAAAGACAAAACCACCTCCGTCAATCGAAGGAGTTTTCATATAAATCTTCCCATGGGTAGGAAATTGATGCTTGTAATTGAAATGATCAAAAATAAAAACAAAATACCCTAAGAATGAGAGTGTTAAGGAAAGACATTATGAATATTAAAATTAGAAAACTTGGGCTTGGAGAGATGGCTCAGTCAGCAC
Source organism: Mus pahari (assembly GCF_900095145.1). NCBI lineage: Eukaryota > Metazoa > Chordata > Mammalia > Rodentia > Muridae > Mus > Mus pahari. Next base: position 9,142,554 of record NC_034605.1, on the reverse strand, counting down.
AAATGTTTGTCTTGCAAGCATAAGGACCTGAGCTCAACCCCCAGCATCCATACAAAGAAGCTTGCCTGCCACAATGGCACACTTGTCATTCCAAGGTTGGGCAAGCAGAGGTAAGCCCATCCCTGAGGTTTCTGGCATGCCCAGGAGCCTAACTAAGGTCCAGGACGATGAAAGACTGTCTCAGAAAACAAACTAGGGCGGAGGAGATGACTCAGTAGATAAGCCTTTGAAACAAAAGCGTAAGAACTAGGGTTGTAATTCTCCAACACCCATCGAAAAACCAGGTGGGCATAATGGCCCATCTCCAATCCTAGGATTCAGGAAGCAGAGACCAAATTGGGTAGCCGGATTAGCCAAATCATTGAGCTCTAGGTTCAGGTGAGAGATCCTGCCTAAATAAGTAAACTAGAAGGTGATAGAGAGTGAAACCTGGCGTCAACCATGGGCCTCTATGTGCACACACATAATATGTGCACACACATCCACACCCACATGCAAGCTCACATACATTGAAATATGTCTATACAAATGCTCGGATACCATACACATACAGGAGAGGAGGAGGGGGAGGAGGAGGAAGAGGAGGAAAAAGAGGAAAAAGAAGAAGTAAAAAGAAGATACTTAGAAGGCACCTAAAGAATGGTACCCAAGTTTGTCCTCTGGCCTCATACATGCACATACGTACATGAGCATGTACCACCAGCAGATGTCATCTACATAAACACACAAAGCCAAATTTAATTTAGAAGGTGGGAGCCAGGTCCTCAGCTTAGAAGGAAGGAAACTGAGCTGCTGGTATCTGAAGTAAGACATCATGCAATTGTTTCTCTATGTTCTTGAGAGGCTGCCACATGGATTCAGGTCCCCCTGCCAGGGTGAGACAGTATGGCTAGCAGGTGTCTTCAGGAGTGGAGGGAAGAAAACTTAACATCTGGATTGGTCTCGGGGTGGGTATGACTCTCTAGACAAAATGACTTGGGTCATCTCCAAGAGACCCTACGCATCCCCCACACCCCTACCCCCACCTCCCCCACCCTGAGCTTCTCTGTGTGTGCAACATCCTCACTCCTAAGATTCTATATGATCAGTTTCTCCCAGACATCTATTTACCTAGGACCTCTGTCCAGGAAGACAAAAGGCAAGCAGAAACTGTCCTTCACTGGCGTGTCCCACCCTGACCCTCAGCCTGTATTTTATCTTATGGACTCCTCCAGAAAAGCACAGCTTCTGTTCACACTGACGGGAAAGCTGTCCCTCCCCAGTTCTTTCACCTTGGGTCCTCACTAACTCTGGAGAGGAGGAAAATAGCTCCTTCTCAGGAGACCCAGCTCTGGCCACTGACCATGCTCTCTGTCTTTCAGATATTGCTGCTCATCTGCAGGATCCTTGTGTCTGATGCACACCCTGCCTACACCTGCAAGTTGGACATGATAGGGGATTTTTAACGTAATGAATCTGAGTGTCTCAGACAGAATCCACATCTAGTTCCCAACATTTAGTGAATCCAAGGAGACAAAAAGAACTCCCTTCCCCTCCCCCATCCCCTCTCCTTCCCCTTCCCATCCCCTCTCCTTCCCCTTCCCTTCCCCTCCCCTTCCCCTTCTCTTGCTTTTCCTCCTCTTTTATTCCTTCTCCCTGACTTCCACACCCTCTTCTTCCTTCCCCTGTCTTCTTCCCTCCTTTTCTCCCTTCCTTTCTCTCCTCTTCTTTCTGTCCTTCTCTCTCTCTCTCTCTCTCTCTCTCTCTCTCTCTCTCTCTCTCTCTCTCTCTCGTTTTCCTTTTTTGACGTACTGGGACTTGAACCTAGGGCCTTGGCCCACGCTAACCAAGCAACCTTCCACTAATGTAAACCCAGACCCCTTTTCATTTTATTTTTGAGACAGGGTCTTTCTAAGTTGCCCCAAGCTAACAGAGACGTTGTGGTCCTCCTGGCTAAATCTCCTGAGTATTTGAGATGCGTGTCACCATACCATACTGGGGACTGCCTTTCTGACGCAAGCCCCTATGAGCATCAGTCATTTCTTTTGAGATCAGTAGGCTGAACTTGGGCACATCTCAGCCCCGGGGCCAGTGGTCCTCAGCACTAGAGGCAATCTGTATTCTCAGAGTTTCCTCTACTTCCCCGTCAAACTTTCATTCTTTAGCGTATATCTTTGGGGAACTCTGTTCTCAGAAAACAAAACTGTTGAAACTTTACAGAGAAGTCAGAAAAGCAACTTCTGCTTGGTCGGACAAGGGCCCAATAGGAGACTGTGCCAAGTCTCCTTGGGGTAATGCGAAATGGGGCAATCAAGGAGTGAGCTCCAATGAAGGGGGACAGAGTGTGGGGAAAGCAGGAGGGTCTCTGAACCCAACCCATATTCAGAGACCAAAGGGTATGTAAGTAAGGAGTGGTCTACACATGTGGAAGGGAAAGGGAGACTGGAACTGCAAAGAGCCCAGGCAAGGAAGGGAACAGGTAGACATTGGCACCTCACCCCTCTCTTCCTAGCAGGACCCCCCCCCATGGGCTTTCCCAAACACAGCCACAGTGTTCAAGCTGCTGAAGAAGGCAGGAGGGTAGATAACATAGGGACCACCAGGGAGGCTCCCAGACAGCCACAGAAGTACCCAGCTTTTTATAAGAGAAGTCCCTGGGAACGTGAGAATTCTGCCTTCAAAGCACCCTAAGATGCTCTACCCATAAAGGCCTGAGTAGACGTGGTACAGCTCAGGAGTCTTGAGAGGAATCCCCAGTATTAGCCAGTATGACAAGGCTGGAGTAGGTAGAGCTAGTTCTAAAGCTCTAACTATCCCCAGAGCAAGCCTAGGCTGGGAATGAAGCAGGGCTACTTGGGGCTCGTCCACCCCCTCTCTGAAACATTCTTGGCTCATCCTTGACATTTTCATATGTCATTTCGGTTACAGTCAAGTCTGAGGTGTTTCCCTGAGGCCACCGACCCTTCTCACTCCGTTTCACTATTATACTAGTGACTCCTTCTGTAAGGATCCCAAGGGACCCATCTCCTATAACACAGGCAGAGGCAGAAGTCATACAGCCCCGTTCATAGGAGTGAGCATTCCCATAAGCCATTTCTTTCTGATGCTCTGATGCTTTTCCCAAGATCTCCTCACACACCCACCATGCAACATGTCTGCACACTCTTGCGAAATTACCCATCGTGGCAGAACTAAATCCTCATGGCACTGTGAGGAGCTGACACTAACTAGCCTACCCTTCTATTTCCCCCATGTGTGCCTGGCACTGCCTGTCAGGGAAACATCTCACATTTGAGCAGAGCCAAGCTTCTCCCTACCCCAGGGTACAAGCCACAGAGCCTAACACCACTACTCAATTCAAAACCAAACACAGTCCTGAAGGAAAATTCATCAGCCTTGGCGGTGGGCCAGGCAGTTAAACATGGATTCGGATCACAGATCATTTCTGCTAATTAAACAAATATTTTTCCAGAGCTGTCTTGGTTTCCGCTGTTGCAGTTGGCCCAAGTTGCTGGCACACGCAGGATAGAAGCCATCCCCTGAATGTCTGTGTGGACCAGAGGGCAACAGACAGAGTTTTTGAAGTAACGGCAAAGCAGGTCTTCAAAGTGGAGACACTTTGTCCAAACAGAAAGAAAGAAAAGGGAACAAAACACTGGCTGGCCAGTCTAATGGTTGCAATCCCTGCACTTAGCGAGTCCTGCTCACGTGCAAGCGTGTGCACACACAGCACTCTTACAGAATGTACTTTCTCCCTCCTCCTACAAATCACACACACACATATGTGCTCTCTCTGTCTCTCTGTCTCTGTCTCTCTGTCTCTGTCTCTCTGTCTCTCTGTCTCTCTGTCTCTCTCTCTCTCTCTCTCTCTC
>NC_034605.1:9121030-9137988 GCF_900095145.1 Mus pahari | reverse complement strand
AGAGAGAGAGAGAGAGAGAGAGAGAGAGAGAGAGAGAGAGAGAGAGAGAGAGAGAATTTTCAAGCTCACAGAGTTTATCCATTGTCAGCACTCTAGAATATTATTACTTAACACTTATTATTATTTAATAGTTAAATATTAGTATTAATATTATTACTTAACACTCAGCACCCAAAACCTAGCCTCCCATGCCTCATCTTACCCTCCAAATGCACCTTTTAAGCTTGGGCCTCCTGGATCTTTCCCAGAAAATCAACCCTGTGTTGTAACACTTGACAATTAAGCAATGTTTCCTTGGCTTCCTACCTGCTGTGCACACCCATGGCTTTCTCTGGCTGCCCAGGTAAGGAAGTGTGCGGTGGAGTCTCAGAGGTTCCCCGAGTCCACTCTTGCACCTTCACACTGCTCCCAATAAAACACTAACATCAAAGGAGCTTTGTGCATTACAGGGAACTTGGCGTCTTTCCGGAGGGCCATGTTCTCTCTAATGACCAGGAACTCGGCAGTTCTGGGGATTTATCTCCCTAGCATGTCCTGTTTTCTGACCAAGGGAAGCCTGTGGGCACACCAGATCTGAGAGTTGTGGAACAGCTGCCAAACAATAGATCAAAGGCCGTTTCTTCTGAAAGTAGAGACTGTCCTGTTATGATTCAGGAGCAAAATCAACCTAACAGGTCAGAAGAAACTCCGAGCTTGGAGGAAACTCTCTCCCTGGGCACCAGAGTGGCTAAATGCATTGTCCATTTGACCAGTCCATCGCTGAGGAGACAGTCTGTCTCTTAGAGGTTTTCAGAGCACGTCTTCTCTTTTGGCCTCAAGAAGTTCCTTCCCCACCCCCACATTCTCGCCCACATTCAAGCCAAGGATGAGGACTGTAGGACACCGTACTGAGTATTCTGGCTTGGGGAGACCATCCTGTTCTCATAGCTGCACTAGAGGTAACTGGACACATTATGCCTGGAAGTTGGGTCTGGGAAAGAAGACTGAAAAAACTGGGGTGTCCCACAAGACCATGAAACCCAGGGAGCATCTGTCCAATGGCACATCTGACTTTCAGCTGATTGTGGTGACAGAAGAGTCCCATGAGCTGACTCTGGATGCTGCCACCAAGGGCAGGCATAATCTAGAAAGGAAACAGCTCAAAGCTAGGTATGATGGCACACACTTGTAGCCCAAGCACACTGGACATAGAAACAAGATGATCAGGAGTTTGGAGTCAGTCTGAGAAGATGGTTCAAGCAATAAAGTGCTGGTTATGCAAGCATGGAGACCGTTGATTCCCGTATAAAATCCAGGCATAGGGGTGCACTTGAAAACCCAGTACTGGGAAGGCAGAGATAGACATGTATGTATCTGGGGGTCATTGGCTAGCCAACTTAGTCTACTTGACAAGCCCTGGACATTGAAAGACTTTGTCTCAAAAACAAAGAAGATGGCTCCAGAGGTGTAACACTTGAGGTTGAACCCTGACATCACATCTGCAAGAATGCACACACACACACACACACACACACACATACACATATGTAGTTACAGGAACACAAACATAAAAGAAGTTCAAGGTCATCCTTGGCTACATAGTGAGTTTAAAGCCAGCTTGGGGTATATGTGACTCTGTCCCATAATTACCAAGAACAAAAAAGAAAAAAGAAAAAAAAAAAGAAAGAAGAAAGGAAAAAAGGAAAGGACAGGAAACCTAGCTAATTAAGTGGCCATGACTGCAGTGCAGGGCAGAGAAATGGTGGTGAATGTATTTATTGATAATGTAGTACTACAGAGCTACAGTGACCCTGTGGGGAGGGAAGTTTTGCCATGACATTAAATTACCCCCTAGAGAAATCCACCACACCCCAGAACCAACAACACCACTGCTTCTTGCATCCTTTTTGCCCTGATCCCCAAAGGGACAATGTTAAAATGGGGCTCTCCTACCCTGAAGCTAGGAAGACAGCTGGGTGGGCTGGGCAGATCTGGATGACAGCCACTCCCAATTGCCTTCTGAAACAATGAGAGAGAGAGAGAGAGAGAGAGAGAGAGAGAGAGAGAGAGAGAGAGAGAGATGCTGCCCAAAGGAAACACAAAGACTCCTCGTTTGTAGAAGTCAGATGCTGTCTTAGCCAGCCACTTGGAGAAAGCAGCTGATTCAGTATGAGGAGCAAGCCTTGTTTCTGGCAGGACCAGGGAAGGAAACGGTCTTCACATTCTCAGATTTCCACGAGACCCAGGGAAAGTGTGTACCTGTCCTGTGGGTCCACCTGAAGACCCCCTTCCTCAAAGAGTCCCCGTACCCTCCTCAGAGAGACCACATCCTGTCTCAAGCTCTCATGGTAACTACACTGTCCCCGAGGGATTCAGATTCAGAGATTTGGCTCCTCTTCTTTAAATTCCCGAGTAACCTAGATGGAGAAACTAAGCAGAATGTCATAGGAAAATGTTCCAATGGAGTTTGAAACAAGGATCTCGCTCTCTGGAAATGGCTGCGATATTTTCAGCATGGTTGGACCAACAGCTGTCTGTTTATTCTTCAGTTTACAAATGATGAAGGCATCCTGTCTGGAGTCTCTGTCTTGGGGTTGGGGAAAACGATGGAGGACACACTCACTGTTCCAACCAATGAATGCTGCTGTTTTCATGCTGTAGGTAAATCATAAATCATATGGTCTTCCCAAGGTTCATTGTCAAAGAAAACCTGGCCTTGTTGCCACAACTCAGTTTACATAAAACATTCTTTTAAAAAAAAATGGGTTCATGTAATCCAGACTGACCTCAAATTTGTGATCCTCCTGCCCCCATCCCAAGTTCTGCAATGCCAGGTACACAACACTGTGCCCTAGAAGTACTTTAAAGCACGCAAACCTTTTGGCAGACCTCTCTCCACAGAGAATGACTCAGTAATTTCTTTATAGACTGAGGTAATATTTTATCAAGTATTTTAGCACATTGACCTTTGAAGTACCAATTGCTGCTATTTTTGAATTTTTTGTCTTTGATCAAATGGTTTGGGATATTTTTATTCTTCCTGAAATGAGTGATGCCTTGGAACGCTACAACAATCTGGGGAGATGAGGGTAGCCTGGATCATATAAATATTTAATCAAACTGTACTATGTGGGAATTTCAAGTATGAATGGGGCAATCGCTCTCATAACAAAAATCTATTATTACCTGATCTTGAAGTTAATCCTCCCTCCCCCAAGCCCCCATGTTCTGCTTTTTCTTACCACACACAGGCTGTCTGGAGGGAGAGCCAAGAGTCCTCCAGGGGAGGAAAGTGTGAAGAAACTGAATGTCTAAATAAAGGCAGTTCTCTCTGCGCACCTTGCATCGCACAAGTACCCTCCTGCTGTATGGAAAGTTCACCTTCCTGCTTGCTCAGAAAAATAGTTCCAGCCAGTCAGCCATCATCCGTAAGTGCACACACATAAGTAACCTGCCATTTAAGCCAGTTTCTAACTTAACTACAATCCCTTGTTGGGGGTGGAGGGTGCAAAGAATATTTGGACAATGACACAAAACCAAAAACAAACTTATGGGGTAGCCGTGTGTCTGTGTGTGTTTCCCATCCTTACTAAAACTGAATCCAGCCCCTTTTTTGTAGAACTGTGATTCAATTGCTTTGGGCTCTTGTCCAGAGTAGAATGATCTGAGTGTCTGAGTTCTCTTGGCTTCATCTTAGTCTTCAGGTGGCCGGAAAGGGCAACGAAGAGAGGGAACGGTAGCATTAGGGAGCCAAGAGTTGATGTTCAGAAATCGGAAAGCTCTAAGGCTTATGAAGTCCTTAAAAGCAACAAGGTCTGGTTTATTTAAAGAAATTTTGAGGACCAAAGGAATTAATCAATGGCTATTGGTTGGGAATAGAAAAAAAAAACAAAAACCCTGAGTCACAGTCACAGCCTATGGAGACCTTATGATAGGGTTTCTCAAGATGAGGAAGCTAAATCACTAGCACATAAGACTAGTGGGGATCAAGGTCTGGTGCTACCATCTGCTAGCTTCCAGTTGGATACTTTGGGCAACTTATTACCTCCTGAAGAATTTTTTTCATTTTTTTTTTTATTTTAAGATTTCTTTCTTTCTTTCTTTCTTTCTTTCTTTCTTTCTTTCTTTCTTTCTTTCTTTCTTTCTGGGGGTATGTGTACCACATGCATGTGGGGTCCAGAGAAGGCCAGAAGAGGCTAGCTCCCCTGAAACTGGAGTTGCAGACAGTTGTAAGCCTCCTGGTATGGGAGCTGGGGACTGGTCTCCTTTAGGAGAACAGTCCATGTTCTTAACCACCGAGCCATCTCTACAGCCCTCAAGTTTTTGTTTCCTCATCTGGAACATGGGTATAGGAACAATTCTTGCCTTGGAATTATTTTACCTTTTCCTATTGTGTGAAGATTAAGTAAGATTCATAAAGACTAATAGTATTCATTCTACTCTGTAGTATTAGAACTACACAAATTCCCTCCCCCCCTCTCTCTATCTATCTATAATATATTACTATAGACTCTACAACAGGAAGCTGTGTTCACACAAGAGAGGGTGAAGTTACACTGATGGTATGTCCTGAAAATGCCAATAAAGAAGGTGGCTTCCAAAGATCCCCACAGAAAGTGATTCCACAAGGCCAGTGAGATGGCTCTGTGGGCAAAGCCTCTGACCGCCATCTTTAATAACCTGAGAGGAAAACAGGGGCAATCAAAAGCCAAGCGATCACTCCTCTAATCTCAACACTTGGAAGGATGAGAAGGAAAAATTGCCATGAATCTAAGACCAGCCTGGGCTCTTAAGTGCTCCCAGGCCAACTTGGGTTACAGAGTAAGACCCAGCCCTTTAATGTAAATAGACTTGGCTATGATAATGTTTGGCAATGATGGTAGACAGTGATATATATATATATATATATATATATATATATATATATATATATATATATACAGGCTTCTCACCAGACTCTGCGTCCTTTATGAATGTATGAGATTTTCCAATAAGAAACAACAGAAGACTGGGCTGAGGGTGTGGCTTGCTTGGTAGAATGCATGCCTAGCATTTGAGAAGATTCAGTGTGTTGCTGGGTTCAATCTCCATTGTCACATAAACTGAGTGTGGTGGTGCACTCCTATAATCCCAGCTCTGGTGAGGTAGAAGCAAGGAGATCACATCGTTCAAGGTCAATCTTAGCTATTTTGTGAATTCAAGACCAGACTGGGCTGCAAGAGGTCTTGTTTCAAAAATGTGGGCCGAGGGCAGGAGGTGGGGAAATGTTCCATCTTACAATCATGACACTATTTTGCTTCTTGTTATTATTTTTCTTAGATATTATCTTTATTTACATTTCAAATGTTATCCTCTTTCCTAGTTTCCCCTCTAAAAATCTCCTATCACCTCCCCTCTTCCCCTGCTCACTAACCCACCTACTCCCATTCCTGATCCCGGCATTCCCCTATACTGGGGCATAGAACCTTCACAGGACCAAGGGCCTCTCATGGGCCCTATTGATGACTGACTAGGCCATCCTCTGCTACATATACAGCTAGAACCACCAGTTCCACCATGTGTTTTCTTTGATTGGTGGTTTAGTTCCAAGGAGCTCTGGGGGTACTGGTTAGTTCATATTGATGTTCCTCCTATGGGGCTTCAGACCCCTTCAGCTCTTTGGGCTTCTTGTTATTCTTGTAGTATTCATTCCTCCACATGTCCTTCAGCACCCAATTAACAAAAGACAAATGATGCTTGACTGTGTTCCTAGTACAAGTCCAGACACTCAAAACTGAAGTTGACTAGGTTATTCACAGGACATTCTAGCCAGAACTGTCCCATGAACCTGATTTCAACATTGCCTTTGTCAAAGTCACTGTCCTGGATCTAGACACAGGTTGAAGTATGGTCCCAGAAACCTCAGAGTCAAGAAACACTGGGGGCAACAATGAGGTCTGCTATGCAGCTCAGAGGGGGGTATCCTGCCAAGTAGAGATGCCAGAAATAACATAATGCTGTAGGGTGTTAAGATGAGATGCCGAAGAAACACCATCACAGGAATTCTCTCCTGGGCCTTGAAAGCATCAACCCTGCAAGTGATGAGCCCAAAGGGATATCCAGGGGCTTAGCTCTGAAGGAATCACAGGCTCCCCAATGAAGCCAAAGCCTTGCAATGCTACAACTTGTTCATAAATCTGGTAAGCAGTGCTGGCCTTGAGGCAAACTCAGGAGTGGATAAAGATTGTTTAACTCTGGGGATCAAGTGTTCCTAGTCCCCATGGGGCAGCCATCTGGTTTGAGGGGCTCTTCCTCCTTTCCTTCAGACCTATTCATTAGATCATCTCGGAGAAGCTCAGCGCCCTAGAGAGTTCCAGCTCTGCACTACAAAGTCCCCAGTGCCAAAGCCCACTGCTTTCCTTTCTGTTTCTGTTGCTGTGATAAAATGCTTTCCCAAAAGCAACTTAGGAAGAAAGTGCTTGCTGTAACTCACAGTTCAAGGATACAATTTATCAAGGGGGGAGGGGTAGTCAAGGTGGTGGGAGTTTGAAGCAGCTGGTCTTGCGACATCCACAACAGAGAAGCAGAGAGCAATGCATGCTTCTGCTCGGCTTACCTCTACTTGAACATTTCAGGATCCCTGCAAGGGAATGTGTCACCCATGGTGGGTTCATCTTCCCACCTCAATTAATTCCATCAGGATAGCTTACCCTCTACTGCCTCTGGCACGACCCCGAGCCCATCTCCCAGGTGATCTGAGAGTCTGTTAAGTTGACAATTAGCATTAACCATGGCACTCACCTTCCATAGCTGAGCCCACCTTCCTTCCTAATGATTGCATCAAGGCAGGCGTAAGCCTCTGCTTTGTCAGGAAGTTTCAGAAACATAGCTTCACTTCTGCAGTGACATTTGTACAATAGGAAGGATCCCAGCTGTCCTCCTCCACCCTGCAGATGCTGGAAGGTGTGCAAAGGGTTGAGAAGAACAGCCTGAAGCAGGCCCATGCCCTACTGGTGCTGTAAAGTGTTATCTTAGCAGGGATGTGAATGCAACAATTGTAGCCACCTCCTTCTGTCGCCTCTCCCATCCCACTTTGATCTACAGCCATAATCCATAAAGCAGCTGTTATGGTTAATCTCAATTGTTGATTTGCCTATGTCTGGGAATCAACTAGACAAGTCACTGGGCAGTTCTGTGAGGTCATAACCAGGAAGGATTAACTAAGGGGAGAAGACCCTCCCCTAGAGTAGCTGGTATCTTCCAGAGGTAACCCAGATAAAAGGAGGTACAAGGAATAAAGCAGTGTTGCTTGCCGGCTCTCCTTCCATCCCTGCTAGTTAGTACATCAACCCTGTGCCTATCACTTGGGCTGTCATCCTTTGATGATAATGGATGTCTCCTAGTCTTCCAATGGACTAAAGACAAGGCTTCCAGGCCTTGGGTGGCAGATTGGAACTGCTGAGGTATCCAACTTCATCAACTGAGCAGTGACCACACTCTTGGCCTCCCCCACACATTGGTGGCCATTGTTGAACTACTCAGCTCTTCTCGTTCAACCAGCGAACAGATCCATTCGATCAGCTCTGTTCCTCTAGAGAACACTTATGCTAATAACAGTCTGGAGTTGATCTCTGAGTCTTGACACCTCCACTCACACAGCAGTCACAGTCAGTGCTCTAAAATATAAATCAGGTCACACTATCCTTTGCTACAAACCTTGGGAAATCATCTGTTATCTTCATTGTTCTAACCTAGTGCAGTGGCTCGTCATCCCATTCCCCACGCCCACCTCTCTTCATCCTCTCTGGCACACCCTTTGCTTCCCAGCCTGAGTCATGGGTCCTGAGATGTTTCTATGACCCCTGTAGTATGAACCAAACACCAAAGTCTGGCTCCGTGGGAGATTTGAAGGCAACTTGTTCAACATTCAGCATTCTGTGCTGCGATGGCTGGCTTCTTTCCCTGATCACCCCAACTGAACTTGGAGGGCCTGAACTGTGCTCCCTAGCACTGTGTCTACCACACAGAAATTACTCAAACCCAGAGGCCAACACCCGACACAGTCCTGCTCAGTTAAGAAAGTCTGCTCCAAAATGGTTTATCATCAAGCTTGATACCTTCTTCCTTAGAAATAGTTGAGTAATTACCAACAGCCTCTGCCCTCTTCCTACCTCCATCACTGTCTTCAGACCGCCCCTCTACCAGATGTTTTATAAAAGAGTAGGATCGTCCAAAGATAGAATACAAACATTGGGACAATATAAAAGCCACTGTGATGGTTAGCTTTAATTTTTAACTTGACACAACTTAGAGTCATTTCAGAAGATAGTCTCATTGAAAGATTGTCTACATTGGGTTTCCCTGTGGGCATGTCTAGGGGGAAATTGGTAATTAAGTTAATTGATGGTAGAAGATCAAGCCTACTGTGGGTGGCACCATTCCCTAGACAAGGGGTCCTGAACTGTGTTAAGAATGAAAAAAGCAAGCTGAGTAGTAGACATGTACTTATTCTCTGCACTCTCAAATGTGATATGTCTAGCTGTCTTAAATTTCTATATTGACTTCCTCACAATGATGGACTACTGCAACCCAAAATTACAAATCAAATAAATCATTTTTTCCACTCTGTAGCTTTTTATCAGAGTGTTTTATTGCAACAACCGAATTGAAATTAGGATGTCCACCTTCATGGCCCCAGACTACCACTGGTTAAACTCAGACAAACACTGGATCCTAGGAAATGTTGGACCTAGACAAAATCCAGTTTGTGTAGTAGTATCCCCCATTGAATATAAAGGAAGTATAAATAAAAGAATATCCAGAATCAAATTATAACTTAGAGCTTCTAAAACTATGAACTTTGAAATGTGGAAGGATTTGACTTAAGCATTGTCTCTACCTCCTTTTTTCCCCATATGTGGAATGGCTATAACTAGTGCACTCCACCCTCACTGATAGAAAAAACAAACTCAAGCACTTACTTTTGCACAATCCTCTGGGATGGGATTCTCTAAGGCCACTATGAATACTTCAACCAGCCATGGTTCCATTGGGCCCCACAACTTTGCAGTACCCATCTTTTCATGTTACAACAGCAGTCAATGGGTGAAATGGGAAGGGGTGGAGCTATTTAAACAAAGAATGTCTTCAAGGACATCTGTCTAGAAACTGGCCCCAGCCTTGTTCTTGGTCCCAATAGCTAAGGACAATTACCCAGAACCACTCGTTCAGCCCTTCTCCATTGCCTTTAAAAGCTTCCCCTTGCATTGAGATTTCAGGCAGGACCCTGCTCTCTCCATTTGTTATTTAGGTTAACAGACACTGCGTAGTCATGAGAGAACCAAGCAAGTCCAAGACGTTACCTTGGTAAGCCGGAACATTTGTAAACTTGTATGATAGATGTGAGGACCAAAATGTCCCCCAAATGCCACCATCCCAGGTACCAGCCCACAAACATACCTCCCACTGTGTCTGGAAGAGAGTGGCTTGGGATGCCTGGGATTTGGAACTTCCTGGTTGCAAAGAGGTTTGAGGAGTCTTCCTGTGGGCATGGAATGACTTCTGTGAGGAGTCATGACTCAGGAGGAAGTCAGCTGTTCAGACAGGCTTTCTGAGACACCTGGGAAGGAACAGGCATGAAGCCTGGGCATACCTCAGCGTACAGAGGACTGTGAGAACAGAGATAGGATAGTCACACTCAGGCTCCAAAATATAAACCAAGTATATAACATTTGCTTACAGATGAGGAGCACCAAGAGGAAACCCAGAGACACTGTGGGACACTCTTGTGGGAACCACATCCTTACTATGTCTTGTTTGGTCTTTTGTTTTCCTCAGTGATGATGGGTCTTTCTGTGAGAACCACAGGTTGGTTCTGGGCTTGACTATCCATTCAGCCCCAATATCCTCGTGTTGATTTGAGAGATCATCTTGTTAAGGAGGCACCCAAGACCAGTTGCTGCATATCAACTGGCCCTCTAAGTAGTCAACCTCTCTCCCCCAGCTCCATGCTCATGAGACACAACACTCTGCCTTCCTGCTCCCCAGATTTCCCAGTGGCCTGCATCCATTGGCTTCGAGACACCTTGGCTGGGTGCTTCTTCTGTCTGCTTCTCACTCTTCAGTTCCTCTGGAGAGGAATAAAAGAGAAAGCCAAACCAGGCCAGAAGATTGTCTTCGGTATGACAGTGCAGATGATGGTCTTGTCTCTCAAGATTTGGAAGACACAGAGGTCCAGGTAAACTCTCCTCTCATGAGGATCTAGGAAGAGGGAAATCCAGTGTTCTAGATGGTCCATCATTTATCATCTCTCTAAAAAAGCCACTAACTCACAAAGTGAAAATGACCACACATGTCCACACACACTGAAACTCAGCCTGACGAAATTTGTTGAGGTACCTAATATATATTCAGGGAACATGTCAACTAGCGTCTCATCCAGTTTGGGGAATCATCTGACTTTATTCATTTTGAAAGTCACAACAACTGGCTTTCATTTCCATCTGACAACTAGTCATTTTAAAGGTCATTTTAAACCTGATCTCTAGGCTCTCAAAGCTTTGAGAATCTTTGTTTATCAGTACCCCCTCCTTTTGAATATCCATTTTTAACTAAATTTATTTTTTCCCTCCTTCTTTCTGTTGACCAGTCATCACCATGACAACCATCCATATCCCAACCACCCTCTTAGTAATGGGCCCACATGCAAGGGCTTGTCCTAATCCTGTATTAGTCAAAGAGGCAAAGAGTGTACCCTCCCCTCCAGGCTGTGGATGTGCAATCTGATTTGTTGCTTTGTAGCTAGGGCAACTCTGTGACTAGTGAGTTGTGAGTAGAGGGAGAATCCTTCCCTAAGAGAAGGGGAAATGAGTTGCCTGCATTTAGAAACAGACATTTTGCCAATGGATAAAACTGGGGAGCTGCTCAAGGTCCTTTCATAGCCAACAGTTCATAATGCAAAACCAAAACTGTCTTTTTGTAACTTTATATATTATCTATAACACACACATACACAATCACAATCACTACTGAGTGTGCTAGTACACACTTGTAATCCTAGCACTTAAAACTCTATAGCAAAAGGCTTGCAAGTTCAATGCCAGCCTGGGCTACATAGCAAACCTGTTTCATAAAAACAAAACAAACAAGCAAGAAAAGAAGAAAGGAAGAGACAGACAGACAAACAAACAAAGAGAAGAAAACAAGGGGCTAAGATCTCAGCACCCACAGGGAACCTCACAACTATCTATTATTCTAGTTCTGGGAGCTCCTGGTGTCCTCTTCTGGCCTCCATAGGCACTGCATGCAAGTAGTGCACACACATACATGTAGGCAAAACACTCGTACACATACAAAAATAAATCAATCTCTTTAAAGGAGCAGGAGCAATGAGATGGCTCATCAGAGAAAGGTATTTCACCAAGCCTGACAATGTGAGTTTGATTCCTGGAAGCCACATCGTAGAAGGAGGAACTGCTTGATGTTTTATTTGTGAGTTCATTACAATATAGTAGTTCTATAGTAATAAGAATAAAATTAATAGTTTTCCAAAAGCCATTTGAAGCAAATGCCTACTTTAAAGGTTTTTTCACATAAATGATGAGAATTTACTTTGACAGGTGAATTTTGCTCGAAAGAAGTGCTAGCTGAAAATTGACTGAACAGGACAAGCCTAGATGAAAACTGTCTTGCAATGGTTGGTTCTGTCTTGGGGAAAGCATTTATGCTTAGGCACATTAGGTTCCTAGAGATACTCTAATATTGGCAAGCAAAAGCAGTTTTCAGAACACATTGACTTGAAATTTGTTGGAGTGACTGATAAAAGAGGGTGCAGCCTTGTTCACAACTTGGATTCCAAACTAATGACTTTTAAATGCTCAGCTAATTTGCTAGTGATAATATCATTTTTCACCATGGTGGACAGGAATAATCCTACCTTTTTTCTATATGTGTACATGTTTCAAAATTGAATATCATTGTGTATATTTCATTCCTATATGACTGTTTTTGTTTGTTTTCATTGTTCTTTTTAATAGAGTCTCCTTCAGTAGCCTACACTAAACTGGGAGCTCAGTCTTACTTCAGACTCACAGTAAATCTATTGTAGAGGTCTTCCAAGAGCTAGGATTACAGGTGTGAGCTTCCACACCCAGCTCAGTAATATGGTCATATTAATGAGAATAAATAAAAAGAAAAACCAAGTTCTGGAACATAATGATATAGATTGGTAGTGGAATTCTGATTTTGAATCAACATGCACAGCCCTGGGTTGTATTTCTAACACTGGGAGAAAAAAAAAAAAACAAAACAGCAAGCCATACCAGGGCTATGGGTGTAGGTGGTAATAGCGATCATAAGCATGAGGTCATTGATCATTCACCAGGTGTAATAAGGTGTGTCTCAAACTGAAATGACTGTGAGATCCTCTAATCCTTGGTCTAGATGGTGGATGAATACATACATAAAAATTCATCAGACTCTATGGATTATTACATATTGCTATATTGTGATATATACTTGTTTTTAAAAATAGAATACTATTACTGAAGCAAGCATCACAGAACATCTCAGAACCTTAGAAGGACCAAAATACCTCCCAAATTGTGGCAAGTGGGAGGATAATGGGAGCTCAGGCAAGGCATCTATCGGTGAACATTCACCACCCATTTAAAGGCTAAGAGCCACAAAGTAGCACAAGATGTTTATTTATCTATCACTGACTTTGCAAATTAATTTTGTACTTTTTAAATTAACTATACTTATCCCCCCCTTGTTGCCACTTGGTATTAAATAAAGTACAGTTGATTCTTGTTATTCACAGTTGATTCTTGTTATGTTCTTTAAAGTTGCCAAGAACACTGAATTAGCAAATACTAAGCCATCACTCCTGGGGGAAAATACAAGCTTAGGTTCTTGTGAACCTCTGGGCACATTTGTACCATCCAGTTAATATATAGCTTTGTTTATACAGAACTAATTTAATAAATATATTTTTGATTTGTTGACATTGAACTCCATGTACCATAACTCATAACTGAAGTAAGATTATATAACTTGTGTTTTGGGTTTCTTTTTTCCTGCACCGCACATCATAACACCCTGGGCTCAGAACTCTAGCCCCATGACTAGGGGTCAGTTTTAAACAGTGAAATCAACCAAAAAAATTTTTAAATGTGATACTGACTAGACCATGATGAAGAACATTGTTTAGAGTGTGGGAGTTGAAGCCAGAAGGCAAAGTGTTGCCATGTTCAACCACAGCTGGGCACATGTGACTCAAAATTGGTGCCACTTTGCTCCCCTCTGTGAGTGAGTTTGAAAGTATTTCAGGCACTGATTTTGAACAAACTTTAGCAAGCAATTGAAATGGCAAACCTAGAATCCGTGAATACTGAGAATAGCCAGGAGAGGGTTGTTGTCTATGTTCGGACTTACCAAATGTTACCATGAAGAGAATCTTCTGGAGACCTTGGTAAACCTTAATGGGCCAAACTTGACTCCAGAGCAATTAAAGAATCGCTGGAGTAGAAGTCAGGCATCTGTGTGTTGTTAATCGTAATTTAAAGTTCCCCATGGCTATTATGGCAATCCGCCATGTTGAAAGGCAATGGTCTTTTGGCTTTGACCAACCAACAAGTGGATGAATGTGGTCCATCCTGAGGCTTGGGATGTTGTCCACAGCATTGGTTAGAAGGAAAAACCCCAAAGAGTTGTTAGCTCTCCTGGTGTGTTACCTATCAGCTCTCTGCAACACTGATTGCGTCAGGGATTCCGTGAGTTGGCAATGCAGGCATGGCTCAGCAAGGCCTTCTAGCTCAGCATCTGTGGCCAAGTTAAAAAAGAAAACCTAGGTGACCTCATTACCAAGTTACCTTTTTGCTGTGGTAAAATGCCCAACAAGAGTCATGCATAAAGAAGGGAGGGTTTACTTTAGTTCACAGTTGGAGGTACACTCCACAATTTGGGGGGAAGCATAGTGGGAAGAACACAAGGTGGTTGGTCCCATTCTACAGTCGTGAAACAGATGAATGGTGTGCCCAACTCTCTCTCTCTTTTCCTTTATATTCAATCTAGAACCCAAGGCCGTTAGATGGTGCCAACCACTTTAGGATGAGATTTCTCACCGCAATTAATCTCATCAAGAAAACCTCTTACAGGCTTGGCTAGAAGCTAACTTAATCCATCCAGGCAACCCCTCACAGGTGTGATCTAGGTGATTCTAGATCCTGTTAGGTTGACAATCAATAGTTAACATCACAGTAATAGGTAAGACAGTAGTCCTACCTGGAGACACAGCCATGATGATCTGATTCTAAGCTCAGCTCAATAGTTACTGACAATGTGCAGTTCCTTGTTGGCCATGGACCCTGGGACCCCAGCTCCTCACTGGCATCTAGAAGCTGCCCTCAGTTCTTTTGGGGCAGTCTATAACATGGCAACTAGCATTTATTAATGTGACCAATTGAGAAAACAAGAGCAACTGCCCATGAGTTATGTAGTTATCTGTTATTTAGTAGGAGACTACTATATGTGTCCTTCATGTATAATCTTTCCTTTTATTTTAATTACTTCTAGAATGCTCTTTTCTTCTATCATTTCCTTCTCATCCTTCCCCCAACCCATATACTCAAGCCACAAGCTGAGTTGCTTTATCGCTGATTGTACCAAAATATTTATTACATTCCTCTGTGGGTTTGATTTGGGAGTGAATGATTCACTTCCAATCTATAATCTTCCTGTCCCTTTTGCTCAATTCTGTTACTCAGAGTCAAATCTCAAGGCCCACCTCACCCTTCAAAGGAAGCAATTGCCCCCATGTTAGTCTGAATATAGAGAAGACTACTGGGAAAAGGGGAGTGCTTGTGTGTGTGTGTGTGTGTGTGTGTCTTACTGAGGATCAAACCCAGACCTTGCATAAGATAGAGCAGTGCTCTACCACTGTGATGGTTTGTATATGCTCAACCCAGGGACTAGCACTGTTAGAAGATGTGGCCCTGATCCAATAGGTGTGGCCTTGTTGGAGTAGGCATGACACTGTGGGTGTGGGCTTTAAGACCCTCATCTTAGCTGCCTGGAAGCCAGAATTCTGCTGGCAGTCTTCAGATGAAGATGTAGAACTCTCAGCTCTTCCTGCACCATGCCTGCCTGGATGCTGCCATGTTCCTGCTTTGATGATGATGAAATGAACCTCTGAACCTGTAAGCCAGCCCCAATTAAATGTTGTCCTTATGAGAGTTGCCTTGGTCATGGTGTCTGTTCACAGCAGTAAAACCTAAGACAACCACCAAGCTTCAGTCTTAGCCTTTGCTTTTTTTGTTGCTTTTGGTTTTATTTCTTTGTTTTGATATATCTTTCATATAATAACACATCAAGGACTAAGAATAAATCTTTCATATTAAGTAAAAAGAAAATCATAAATTTCTAGCCACAAGGAATATAGTGGTAAACATCCAAAGTCAGGAATGTTCTTGGTACAACTCTTCAGAGTTGCTTGAGTGTCCTGGTGGCTGGTTTCTCTCAGAGAACTACATGGAAGCCATTGAAAATGGGCGACTCCTACTCAGTGTAGAGGATGCTGTGATATGAGAAAGGGAATGAGTGTGGAGCCCCATGGGAGGCTACGCCCACACTGTGGACTTTATCCTGAATGGCTTGAGCAGAGTTCCATCAGTGGACTCTGAGCAGGAAGGGTATGTTCTGACCTTTCTGTTTTGTTTTTGATTTTTTGAGAGGAGGGAGGGGGAAGAAGGGAGGGAGAGAGAGAGAGAATTGTATGTGGGTGGGTGTATGAGTGTGGGTGAGCTCACCCAGACAAGTGTATGTGGAGACCAGAAGTTAAAGACAAGATGTCTTCCTCGGTAACTTTTCAATAATAAATTATTACTATTATTATATTTTAGACAGATCTCTCACTGAACCTGGAGCTTACCATTCACACTAAACTGGCTAGCCAACATCCCCCAGGATGCTCCCGTTTTCATCCCCACAGCACTGAAGTGGCAGGCACGCTTGGTCTATATAGGCACTGGGTTCCAACCTCTGGTCCTTATACTCAAACCACTAGCATTTTTACTCACTGAAGCAGGCCCTAATTTCCATTTTAAGAGGATGCCCTTGGCTGCCATTAAGAGAAAGGACAAAAGTGTAAGGAGGGGGGGTCTACTGGGTGACTATGATTGTGGCTCACACAATGACGACAGAGATGAAAATAGGTGACTAGATCCAGAATAAAGGAAGAATACTTGGTTCAAAGACTTCATGGTAGGGAAGGAGGTTAAGAAGTGCAAATTGTTACTTGGAGTAACTGGAAGAGAGACTTGTAAGTTTCCCTGAAGCCTAGTGGAAGAGCCGATCTCCCAAGGTGACCTAGAGTTTGAATTCAGCACGGTAGCGGTCAGGTCCAAATGAAACTCCTATACCCCAAACTTCAAACGGTGGTCTAATGAGCTCAACCTGGAATACAGGGGGACTTCTGGCAGTTAGATAAACACCAGCATTCCTCGGGAACTTTCGAAACTAGTTCCCATCTACTAAAAGGAGTCATTTCCCATACCTCTGGCAATGTGACACAAGGCTAGCTAGCATGCCTATTAGCATATCATGCGGACCTCCAGGCTCCTTCAGGATCGTAAGTACCCATTACATATTTCAAAGTCCATGCTAGCATCCTATCACTTCTCTCTTCCTCCCCTACCCTATGCTCCCTCTAGCTCATAGGCTTCTCTCCCCTCAGCTCTTCATCTTCCGTATAACCCCCGCTATTCCTGCTATGTTCTCTTGATCTGATCTACTCCTGCTTCATTTAGTTTGTTCTATTCTCTATCCCCTGCCAATCTCCCATCTCTTGCAGTTAGCTCAGGTCATCTCCCAGTCTGCTAGTCATACTCAGCCTACTTTCTTCCTCTGTCCTGGAAGAATCCAGATGCCTGTGGCGCTCTCTCTCTCTCTCTCTCTCTCTCTCTCTCTCTCTCTCTCTCTCTCACACACACACACACACACAC
>NC_034605.1:9114741-9120958 GCF_900095145.1 Mus pahari | reverse complement strand
CCCCTTAACTATACTACGGAGTCATGTCATTGGTTGTTTATACAGTAGATTTGATGTACTTAAATCATCTCTGAAATCAAGCGGGATTATACAGAAAAGCCCACTTTTTCTTGTTTTGCCTCCCTCTCCTCAGGCAGACCCTCAGCCCCTGCACAGTGTGCCCCATTCCATCACTTCTGAGACTCTCAGAGGGTTCCTTGGGATGTGTTTATATGAACTCTAACCAAGTGTAGTGGCAACTTTGGTGAGTCAACTTGACACAAGTTAGAGTCATCATAGAGTAGGAAGCCTCAGTTGAAAAAACGCCTCCGTGGGATCCAGCTGTAAGGCATCCTCTCAATTAGTGATCAGTGGGGGAGGGCCCAGGCCATGGTGGGTGGTGGTCCTGGGTTCTATAAGAAAGCAGGCTGAGCAAGCCATGGAAAGCAAGCCAGTAACTAGCACCCCTCCATGGCCTCTGCATCACCTCCTGCCTACAGAATTCAGCCCCTCTTGAGTTCCTGTCCTGACTTCCTTTAGTGATGAACAACAATGTGGAAGTATAAGCTTAATGAGCCCTTTCCTCCCCAACTTGCCCTCTGGTCATGGTGTTTTGCCAGAGCAATAGAAACACTAAAATACCAAGTTTAAACAGAAAAGCCCCCAGTGTGTGAAAAATGAGTTGAGGAATGTAGTTCACTCAGTGGAGTGTGTGCCCAGCCTTCAGGACCCCTAGGCTTGATCCCCATCACCATACCTGCTCAGCACAGTGGCACGTACTTGTAATCTCAACACTTGAGGGGCACAGGCAGAAGGATCTGGAGTTCAAGGTTACCCTCAGTTACATGGCAAGTCTGAGGCCAGTCTGAGCCACATATGAACCTTAGTAAAGAGGAAGGGGGAGGATCAGGGAAGAAGGGGAGAGAAATAGTAATAATGCAAAATTTCAGAAAGGAAGGGGCTAAAGAAAGAATGAAGGGTAATCAGCCCTCATGGTGGTTGCCCTTTTCCCCCAACTCTCTTCATCTGAACATCCATGAGTCTCCTTTAAGAGCACTCCAGAAGTACAGGCCCATGCTCACTCTTGCCTGGGCATGTCTCCCCTGGCCACGTTGGTTTATAGCAAAGGCAAGATAAGGAGAACTATTACCCTCTTGGTTTTATTCTTGCAACCAAGTGTGAAGTAAACAAGAAAGGACTTAATCTTGGTTGTGCAGAGGAGGAAATGGGAGCCCTGAGGGGTCAAATGTATTGCTCAGGTCACTCAGCAAGTGAGTGGTTGCTGCCAGGACCTGGCCTGGGTCCCAGGCTTGTGGCCTCACTCCCTGGCTTGTGACCTCAACCAAAAATGTGTTTTTCTCCACAGAGTCCTGTGCTCTGAGCTCCACAACTTGACCACCAGTACAAACGGTCCCAAAGCCTTGTAATTCCACATTCTTGGAACAACAGTCTAATCATCACGGTGGCTAGCATTTCTTGAGCTTTAAGTACACATGGGTCTTTTTCTGAGCATTCTATATTTATTATCTTCTTTAACCCTGGTAATAA
The DNA here is from genome assembly GCF_900095145.1 of Mus pahari. NCBI lineage: Eukaryota > Metazoa > Chordata > Mammalia > Rodentia > Muridae > Mus > Mus pahari. The sequence goes on along the minus strand of NC_034605.1, from coordinate 9,119,431 downwards.
TCTTGCATAAGAAAACATGTGAAGGTTAATAGCTTTACATACATACACACACACACACACACACACACACACACACACTCAGTCATGAAGCCTGCATTCAAATACAAGTTAGGACTGGATATGTAGTTCAGTTGGTAGAGTGCCTGCCTGGAGTGTAGGAGGCCTGGGTTCTGATCCCCAGGCCTGCATAAACTGGGTATGGTGGCACATTCCTGTGATCTTAGCACTTGGATGGTCATGGCAGGATGACCAAAAACTTAAGGTCTTCCTTTGCTATGTACAGAATACCTAGTTTTTAAAACTCTCACCAGAGAAGTGTAGCCCTACAAAACAAATACAGGGTCCCAGGATAGGGTAATCCTGTACGGTACTGGGTTCGAGTCTGGTTGTTGCAGAAATCTCCAGAGAAACTTAGAGTCAAACAGATTTCCAGGCTTCATCCTGAACCTTCATTAAAATGTGAGCAGAAGCAGGTGTTTTTTAAGAGGCCCACATATCCATCTGAAGATAAGCCAAGTGTGGAATCTCAGCCAAGAGCCCCAGGGAGGTGGGGGTGGAGGCTGGAAAGAGTCAGATGAACAGAGCCCTGTCTGGGAACCACAGTAAGAAGAAAGGTTTCAGGGAGGGGCATGGCATGGCACATAGGTGGTCAAGCTTTACAGGACAAGGGCCACCATTGAGAGAGGTTGTTCCCTGCCATGGACACAGAGGTCCAAGGGAAAGGGAGGTCACATTGTTCCTACAGCAAGCTCTGACCTGGTGTGCCCAGTGCTAGGTCACCTGGTAGCACCACACAGCTGGCTGGGCTTGAAGGAAAGGGTGTGTCCCCACTTTGAAGCCACTGGGGCATACTTCCTCCCACCACCACTGAGTGCCCTGGACAGGACACAATGACACGAGACCGAGTTTGGCTCACCTAGATGTGTGCATCCCATACAACAGAGCCAGGAGCACAGGGTGGAAGGGGTCCAGATCTGAGTGTGACCTTCTCGGGTCTGCTTACAGCAGGTCCTGAGGAGGCCTAGAGAGCTGTGTTAGAAGCACATCCTTGAACACTGCTTTCTTACCCCTAGCCTTACCAATACCCTCGCTTCTTGTGGATCCCTCAGATCTCTGCCTCACTTTTTATTTTTCTTTTCCTGTGCTGAGAGTTGAACCCGGGAATCTTGCACATGTCAGACAAACACCCTATCACTGCCCTGTACCCCCAGATTTTTTTTTATGTGTTTGTTGACTCATTTCTTTAATTTTAAAGACAGTGTCTCACTTTGAAGTCCCAGCAGACCTTAAACTTGGGATTCTCCTCTATCAGCCTCTGCATTAGCTAAAATTATGAGCCTGCAACAACACTAGGCCCAGCAACTGCCTTTACGTTTTAGAGGGCCCATGCCTAGCATCAGGCCTGGGTCACAGGAAGTATGTGGTAAGTATTCATCTGAGCTGAATTCTCCCTTTCAAGTGACCTCAAGGTCCTTCCGCCTCTACCATTGCCCATTTGAATCAATTGAGGATTTGGCTCAAAGAAATACTGGTCTCTTCAATAGCCTGCACACAGAAGCTGGAGAAATGGCTCAGTTGGTGAAATGCTTGCCTCCTAAGCATGAGGATCCAAGCCCAGATCCTCAGGGTCCGTCCGAAGAGCTTGGGAGGGGGAGTGGAAAGATGGTTTAAGAGTTAAAAGCACCTGCAGAGAGAGAACTCGGCTTCCCATGTAGTACCGAACCACCGTAACGCCAACTCTAGGGGATCTGACACTCTTCTGGCTTCAACACGCACGTGCACACACGTGGTACAAATACACTCACTTAACAACACACATATGCATAGATAAACATTCTTTAAATACTTATTTATGTACGTATATAGATGTTTTGTTTGATTGTGTGACTATGACAACGTGGGGAGGCCAGAAGAGGACATCCTGGAACTGGACACCTAACTATTTTCATTTCTGTGGGTGTTGGTTTGGTTTGTGTATCCGGGTTGACTTAATTGCCAGTTTTAATGCTCTGCTGTGAAACCCATAGCTTTCTACCTCTGCCTTACCTTCAACTTCTGCTCTAAATGTTGGGAGATTTGCAGTTGTGCCCGTGTCTGACGCTAAAAGAGCTAATGAGGCATCTGTCAGGCAAGCTTTGACAAAGTACGCAACTTGAGTTCAAATTAACTGTTAAGTAGGAAACAAAAACCACCTTGCAGAACAATTAGAAAGAGTAAGGTTCCAAAATAAATCATGTGGTATACAGTTGTTGGTACACATTATTATTATTATTATGTACCAACTATGATTATAGTCTCAATTTAAGGGCAGCTTGGTGTTAGGACATGGGTGTCAAGTTTATGGTCTCCCAGTATTGTGGAGCCCCTGATTTCTATGGGCAGAGAGAAGGGCTGAAGGACAGAAGCAGAGCTCAGAGATGAAACAGGTCCGAGGGCTGTTTGTAGAACTCAATACATTATTGAGAAAGCTCCATTCAGTAATAATGACATCGTTGCATTTTTATTCATGAACTGGCACACATGTGTAGCATACTTTGTTCATGGTTATAAGTAGCATGTCTTTTGGGTGTGGATGGAAGCATTCCACCCTTGAACAAAGATCTGACCAGGCCCACTTCCAGGCCCCCAGTATAAAAATATGAGTCCTGTGCCTCTAAGGCACAACCTTTGTTCTCAGGACATAGGAGGAGACAGATTATTGACACTCCTTAGAGTTGGTAGAGTTAGACAGAGGATTCTGGGAGACAGCTGCAGCCCGTAGACATCATAAATATGGATAAATCAAAATTTTTGTAGTGTTCAATTATTTGAGTAAATTAAGATTTAATACCAACTCGGTTCAAGTTTTGCAAAAAAGAGAGAAGTGAGCCTTCTACTGGCCATAGCTGGGATGCCAGTTCTGAAAGCCCGGTAGGGCCTAGAGTTGTCTTCCCAGACATCTACCACATGCCAGCCACACTTGATTCCATGCTTTAAGACCTTTGTGGGAGATGCTTGAGAGAGGCGGGGGTCTTGCAGATGTACCAGGCATAACGGTACAGGCCTGAAATGCCAGCATTTTGAGAGGCTGAAACCCGTGACTCGGGAGCTTACGGTCAGCTTGGGCTACATAGCAAGCTTCAGGCCTGCCTGAGCTACATAGTAAGATCTTGTCTCAAAAATTAACAACAGAGTCTTACAGATGGAACCCCGAGACCTGAACAGTCAGTGCAGGCAGCGAGGGGGAGGGGATGAATGTGAATCTTGAGAGGGGGTCCTATTGGTAGGTCTTTTCTTCTTGCTTTAGGTTGCAAAGATGGTAAGGGCCAGCCAGGGGGCAGGGAGAGGTTAAGCCATATGATAGGTACTGTCCTTTTATACAGTTAAGGTTTGGTGACATTCCTCCTAATTGGGATCAGAGAATCCAAGCTCCATCTCCTGAGTTGATCCTATACTTCCTGAAATGTGACTTTAACAATGGAGGGAGGGGTTCTCCATACACAGCCAGCCCAGCAGGCTGCATGAGCCAAAATCAGGGAGGGAAAGCCTGACAGCAAGGATTTTCTTACTTGAAGGTGCTTAATGGAAACCCCAGCAAGGTTTCCAGTGACAAAGATCTCATCAGGCATCCCGGGTCACCCCAGCCCTCCACAGAACAGATCTGAGGGGATGTCTGTTCTCCTCGGAGCTGCTCCGTCACCAGACGGAGCTTGTGTCATTGTCTGTCGTGGCGCAGAGGCAAGCAGCTTTCCAGACTAGGATATCCCCAGATGCAAAGCCGCAGCTCCTCACAGAGCTGATGTTAGAAAGAGTCCCTCTTTGCTTTGTTGATTGGTGCCCCTGGGCTAGGACACATTTTTCCTAATTCCATTCATCCCCTCTAAGGACAAGCCCCAAAATGCTTCCTTATGTCTTTGCTTGGAACAAGCTCAGGGAGCATTTACACACGTGGCTTTGGATGCCCGCAGCGTCTGGAGCCGATTACTGTTGTGCTTGTCTGCATTATAGCGTGAGGAATCTAAAGTTCAGAGAGATTAAATGCATTGCCGAGGACAAACACAATGACAGGCCACTGAGTCATTCAGTCTGCCCTATAAAAGTTATTTAAGCCACATAGAACCAAGATCCTGGCAGAAATTAAACACAAGAGAAACCGTGCAACGTGCCAGAAAAATGTAGTTAAGAAATACAGAGACTCAACCAAGTCTTCTATATAAGTAGGAGTACTCTCTCTATTCGAGAAGTTTATGCTGTTTGGTTGGGATTTTCTAGAATGAGTGTAACAACCGAATAATCAGGGAAAGAAGGACTTGCAGGCCATTAGACAGAATATATATATATATATATATATATATATATATATATATATATATCAGTGAGGTCAACTCTGCTTGTCTAGAGAGATGGAAAACATTACAGTGTTTGATAACTCATCCATAGAGAAGCTGACTCATGACAATGAATGGCTCAATCTGTAAAATACTTGCTTTATAAGCATAAGGACCTGACTTAGATCCCCAGAAGCTGTATTTTTGAAAAGCTGGGCATAGTGGCACACACTTAATTCCAGTGCTGCAGAAGCAGGGATAGGCAGATCTCTAGGGCTCAAAGTCCAGTCAGCCTAGCCTGCTTGGTGAGTTCTAGCCAGTGAGAAAGCCTATGTTGGAGAGAGAGAGAGAGAGAGAGAGAGAGAGAGAGAGAGAGAGAGAGA
>NC_034605.1:9109086-9114481 GCF_900095145.1 Mus pahari | reverse complement strand
AGAAGAAGAAGAAGAAGAAGAAGAAGAAGAAGAAGAAGAAGAAGAAGAAGAAGAAGAAGAAGAAGAAGAAGAAGAAGAAGAAGAAGAAGAAGAAGAAAGGAAGGACCTAGGGAATAACAACCAAGGTACTCTCTGATCTCCGTATGCCTTTCTACATATACGTACAAGTGAACACAGGCACATAGACATATACACAAATATTGAGAACTTGCTATGTGTTGAGATCTGAGTTCAGAGCATTGCATTCAGAATCTCATAAAGTCTTTATAAGAGCTCTAATGTATGAACTTGCTGCTAAAGGGCCTTGATACCTCTGGTGACTCATCCGTCAGTGCCGATGACATTGCTCATCACAGCAAACCTGACCTCTGCCATACCTCAGACTCCCATCACTAGCCCAGATGCTCACTCTGGGGCTGTCACCCACCACATTCAGGAGCAGCATCCTGACTCCACGCTCCTTGGTACTTCCCACAGGCACACACTTGGTGATTGGTCACTGTCAATCTACAGAGGCTGGGGATAACACACAGTTGCTCCCCAAGGCATTCAGTAATGTGATGGGAAGACCTCCCCAGGCTGTCCGAACCTGCTGCACACCCAGACAATGAGAAAGAATGACTCTGTGTGGGTTGAGAAACTGGGTGCCCTTCCCATTGACTTAACCTTACTCTAGGACCAGAAAGTATAATATACCAATCAGTGGTGAGAAGGTACTCAAGGGAACACCCAGCTAGATGAGAGTCAGAGCCCAGCTACCTCTGACCCTTGTAATGACAGTACTCATAGCCACACCACGCAGAACAGGTGGGATGCGCACTACATGCCTATTAACACATTCCATCCTCACAGCCACTTGTGTGGCCTCATGACACAAATGGGAAACTAATGTGACTTCCTGGATGGTCAATGTCTCCAAAGGTCAAGTGTTGATGGTTTGGTAATCATCCTCCAGTGATTAGGAAAGAGTGAAACCCTTAGGGGTTGGGGCCTTGTGAGAGGAAGTTAAGTCATTGGGAACTGGCTTTGAACAAAGTATTGGAACCCAACCCCTCTTGTCTTTCTCTCTTTCTCTCCCCTTCTCCCTCACCTTCCACTCTCCTCTCTTTCTCTCCCCCCTCTGTCTCCTCCTCTTCCTCCTCCTTCTTCTTCTTTTCCTTCTCCTTCTCCTTCTCCTCCTCCTCTTCCTCCTCCTCTTCCTCCTCCTTCTCCTCCTCCTTCTTCTCCTTCTCCTTCTTCTTCTTCCCAGTTACCATAAGCATGGTCCCAAGACTCCAGAACCCTGTGTTCTTTGTGGTTCTTTGTCCCCTCATTTATGACTGTCCATAAAATTGTAGGCTAGACAAAGCAGCAAGCTTCTGCTTCCATGAGAGACCCTGCCAAGGCAGTAAGGAAGCAAGCAATAGAGGAATATTCATTCATTTCCAGCTCCCACATGTACATGCACAGAAGAGCACCCACACACACACTCACTTGCACGTACCATGATGTCTTCCTCTACCACACATTCCCAAAGCAGTCACTGACTAAAGCCATAAGCCAAAATGAATCTTTCCTCCTAATAACATAGTTGATTATCTTGGGTATTTTGCCACAGTAAGGGGAAGCTGATAATACACTGAGTCACAGAGAGGGTGACCTTCCCAGAATGACATCAGCCATTTGGCCCTTCTTCTCACAATGATTCTGCTCTGGCATGCTCCTGGAACTATTCGATCTTCCCAGCACCTAGTTAATGATTGATTCCATCCCATAAGATCCAAAGGGCAGAGGAACCCAGCCACTGGATTGCCAGGCACCTGCTATTTTATGAATAGTCATAAATGAGCTGCAACCATAAAGGACACAGGGTTCGGGAACTCCAAAAGGCAAGCCCACAAATAAAACAACCGACCCATTCAGACACTCCCTCCTTGCAACCGAGCTTCTCACCAAGTGAGAGCCCCTGTGCAACTTCCAATCGCCATATGAACAGAACCAATGATGCTCTCTCAGTCCTCACTTCTCCAGAAAGCTCCACCTTTGGCCTATGCTGGTATCACGTCCACTTAAAGGGTCTCCTCTAACCCCCCACACACACACACCCACAAGGACAAACTGGGCCATGGTGGCATTGTGTTTATTAACCATGCAACTGTAAGTAGGTGCTTCAGTGCTCTGTGCTTCGGTTTCCCTGTTTATGAAGTCCTATAAGCATAGGAAATGAGTGTGAGGAAAACAAAGAGCACCCCAGGGAGACGTCCCCTGTTCTGTTCGAGGTGGTCCCTGGACTTATGTAGCACAGCAGTGGTCAAGACACCAAGAAGACAGAGCCAGGTTATCCGTCGGCCCAGCACCCAGCACAGGGTAGGTGAACTGCGAGTGGTATCTCTTTAGTAGAAATATTACTCTTGGTTAATTATACTGAGGGAGGAAAACCTCGATAATCCTAAATAAGACACATTTCTTCTCAGTGACAAGTTCACAAACGTCAGTCTCACTCAGAAAGCCTGACAGAGTATGGACTGCATTCCACCCCTAAAGAGAAACGAGTCTCCAGTTTCTTCTGCCATGAGTAAATCCTTAGACGACTGCTTTTACTCAATTCCCTTGTAAACATGTGAGCCAGATGATTCATGCATTGAATCTGTACATAATTCCTTAAAGGGGAAACCACCTTGCTTTCTCTTTGTTCATCTAACTGCCGTGGATTTAACTGAAACCCTCTCGCTGCCATGGTGCATGTACTGGAGGGAACAGGAGCAGAAGGGAGGCGAGAGTCGGCCTCCCCAGGAGGCCCCCACAGGAACTCCACCAGAGGCCCCATGAGGGAGGCTACCTGCCAGACCAGTCTTTCTCCACCCACAATAGATCTTCAGACAGGTGACTGATCCATGAGCCTCTTCTGAGGGGAGAGGGGTTTACCTGCCTACATGGTGCTGGGCTGGTTAGAAGGGCAACTGTCCCTGTCCCTTGCCTCCAGACCAAGGCCTGTGATGCCTTTGTTTCACCACTCAGAAAGCAGAAAGGTTGGGACCAACAGGGGAGGTCGGTTCTGTCTCAGCAGTGAGCACAGGAGCAGCTCCTAGCAGAACCCAACCACTTCTGATCCTAGCCCAGCTGCCTGCTGTGGCCTGGCTAGAACCCTCAGACCTTAAACCTCTCTCCCGGCTGTCCTCTGTCCCCACTTCTCTCCTCTCAGTCTCTGTCACATTTCTATCTCTTCATCTTTCCCTTTGTGTCTTTCTTTGCCTATCTCGGGTCTCATCTCTGGCACATTTATCCCTCCCGCTCTTTATCCTCTAAAGAGGCCACAGCAGCCTTCTCTCTGTCTCTCTGTCTCTCTGTCTGTCTGTCTGTCTGTCTGTCTGTCTCTCTCTCTGTCTGTCTGTCTCTGTGTCTCTGTCTCTGTCTCTCTCTTCTCTCTCTCTGTCTCTGTCTCTGTCTCTCTCTCTCTCTCTCTCTCTCTCCCTCCCTCCCTCCCCCCCTCCCTCCTTCCCTCCCTCCCTCCCTCCACTCTGCTTTTGGCCTCCTGCCAGACATTTGTTTCCACTTCCCCTCAATAAGGACAAGGAGGAGCAATCAGAAACATAAGGGGAAATTGGGGGGGTCGGCATTCAGTATTTGAACGTGCACACTTGAAACATGCACATTCCTGGTGGGGGTTCCTTGGACCTTTGCCAAGGGCTGGTCTCCCATTTTCTCAGAGCCCAGGCCCTGAGCCTGCCTGTCAGGGCTTTTAAGTGAGGAGAAGAGAAAGCTAACCAGTGTCCTCTTCATCTCTCACGCAAGCCCCCATGTAAATGTGCACACACGCAGACGTACTCGGAGTGTACACATTCGTCATAAGTGTCTGAACACACACTTACGAGCCAATATACTCACAACACTCAGAAACACACTTGCATCCAGACACTCACAATACCCAGACATTCATCCAGTAGTGTAAACACACACACGCACGCACACACACTCTCAAAGGCATGTGCTGATACATACAAAACACTCACACACAGTCATGCATATACACAAATGTGCTGATGGGCTGCACGCAATCACACATGTACACATTCACAGGCATGTATTGAGACATGCAACACACACGTTCAAGCATACACCGATAAAATTATACATGTAGACATGCTTCCAAGTGTCCACACAGTCTCATATGCACACACTCATAGACATGTGCTGACATGTATGCCACACACTCAGATACATTCTCACACAAGCATGCAGGCATGTGCTCACAGGTTCACATGCCTGAGCATCAAAGGAAAAAAGCAACACACTCAAATATACATGTAAGTGTGTATGCACACAACTCACAGGCATTTCCTGACACATACAACAGGTTCATGCATATTCACACAACCACTAACATAATAGACATGCCTTTCAGGCTTGTACACTTTGACATTTTTCCAAGTGTGCACACATTCACACATGCACACATTAATGGGCATGTGCCAAGATACTCATATGTTCAGATATACACATCCAAGTGAGAAACACTCACACATGCATAAAACTCACAGGTATGTGCCAGCGCATGTACTCAGACATATTTACACATACATATAAGCAGGTGCTGACACACAACACACTCAGACACGTTCACATGTTCACACACATGTATACACTATCATGTATTTTATGATTTAGCATTTCTGTAAAGATATACATGACCCAATTGAGCCAACATAAATAAATGTAAAATGCATATAATGAAGTAGCAATGTAATGTAAAAAATTAGAAATTGTACCTAATCTAAATAATTATGGTTAGAAGCCTTAGATACCCTTGGTCACCCTGTCACTCCTGTAGTACATCTGACCTCTGCTTCTAAGTAAGCTCATCCGGATTTACTCATTTACCATCCTTCCCACCAGGCCCTCCTTTGGTAGTCCAACAGCCTGAAGGGGACACTCTGCAGGGCTGAGGACTTAGATGGTCCAGAGTCAGACATGAAGACCAATTGTTAGGGACCAGTCAGAAAGTTCCATCTTTCCAGGTCCCCAGAGCCTTCCCTCCTCAGGACCCATGCGGTGTTGTTTGAAGCAAGTCAGAGCCTATCCAGATGAAGAGACTGCCCTCCCAACTCTCAACTGGAGGAGCATGAAGGAACTTGAGGCCATATTTAAAGTGTGGCAACGACTAAGGAGTCATGAATACTAGATGCAATGAATGAATGAAGTTAGGATGGGTCTTAGACCAAGCTAAAATAATTCTAAGAGACACTATTGGGCCAGTTAAAGAAATGTGAGCATAGGCGATTATCGATTAGATAGCAGAGTTCTATCAATATCAAACATTTTCATTTTAGTAGATGTATACTGTGTGTGTGTGAGTGTGTGTGTATGTGTGAGTGTGTGTGTGTGTGTGTGAGTATGTGTGAGTGTGTGTGTGTGTGTG
>NC_034605.1:9100831-9108756 GCF_900095145.1 Mus pahari | reverse complement strand
TGTGTGTGTATGTGTGTGTATGTGTGTGTGTGTGTGAGTATGTGTGTGTGAGTGTGTGTGTGTGTGTGTGTGAGTATGTGTGTGTGTGTGTGAGTATGTGTGAGTGTGTGTGTGTGTGTGTGTGTGTGAGTGTGTGTGTGTGTGTGTGTGTGTGTGAGAGAGAGAGAATGCTCATGCTATAGGGTCTTCCAAGTCCTCTCAGTGGACAGAGATAGGAGTGTGCACACCTGCGTGTGCATTTTTTTCTGTCCGTGAGGGATGCCCACACCTATGCCTACTTAAAAACAGAGATAAAGAACCGCCAGCTCCCACTGCCTTTACTCCAATCCGTTATCACAAAGCTGCCCCTGCCTACTTTTCTCCACATACTTTCAACTCTCTCTTCAACTGTGGGAAAACTGGTTCACACCATCATTTGCTCAGACCCAGATAAAAGGAAAATGTTTATAAACTTGCTAATTCGTAGTGCCAAGATAAGAAAACTCATTAGGTTCCATCTCTTTATAGAGTTTTTCAAATTAACAGATGAATCTTAATCATATAGCTCAGGGAATGTTGATAAGAAGACAATTTAATCTAACAGGACTTTCATTTACTCCAAAAAAGACAGAATATTTCTACCACTAAGGTTCCTTTGCATTCCTCAAAGCCTCACCTAAAGGCAACCATAGATAGATTCCTTTAACTATAGATTATTTCTATCTGAACTGGAGCTTTGTATTAATGAAATATCTCTATGTCTTTCTCTCATACACACATACATACACACACACACATGTGCGCGCGCGCACACAAGTACTCTTTGAGTCTGGACTCTTTTGCTCTGAGTGATGCCAATAAAATTTTTCTATGTCCTTGCACACATCATTAATTTAGTTTCTTTTATTGTAGTACTTTTCCATTTATAAATACAGCAAAGGACTGGCAAGATGGCTCAGCAGGGTGTTGGGCATGGTGGCGCACGCCTTTAATCCCAGCACTTGGGAAGCAGAGGCAGGCAAATTTCTGAGTTCGAGACCAACCTGGTCTACAGAGTGAGTTCCAGGACAGCCAGGGCTGCACAGAGAAACCCTGTCTTGGAAAAAAAAAAAAAGAAAAGAAAAGAAAAGAAAAGAAAAAGATGGCTCAGCAGGTAAGAGCACACTGACTGCTCTTCCAAAGGTCCTGAGTTCAAATCCCAGCAACTACATGGTGGCTCACAACCACCCATAATGATATCCAATGCCCTCTTCTTGTGTGTCTGAAGACAGCTATAGTGTACTTATGTATAATAATAAATAAGTCTTTGGGCCAGAGCAAGCCAGGACTGAGTGAGCAGAGTTGACTGGAGCGAGCAGAGCAGAGGTCCTAAAAGCTCAGTTCCCAACAACCACATGAAGGCTCACAACCATCTATACAGCTACAGTGTACTCACATACATAAAATATATAAATAAATCTTAAAAAAAAAATAAGTACAGCAAGACCTATCCTCTGTCTGGTTTTTGTTTTTATTACATCTGTTTGTTTAACTACGTCTTTGTGTGGGTGAGTATATGATATGTATGCTTGTGGCACATATGTAAAGGACAACAGTTCTTGCCTTCCGTCCTGTGGGTCCCAGGAATTAAACTCAGGTCATAAGACTTAGTAGCAGGAACTTCTACTTACTGAGCCATCTAATAGACCTTCTATTCTCTTTTGAATGGATTTCCGTGTTGCTTCCAGATTTTGCCAATATCATGAGTAATCCTGCTATAAACATTATTGTTTGCGAATTCTTATGTTATCATGTCCCCTTGATGGATATCCAAGAGCAGGATCATGATTTGGTGTTATGGTTTGATCTTAGCTGTCCCCAAAGCCTATCTATGCACTGAAGGCTTGGTCCACATTTTATGCCACCACTGGAAGGTGGTAGAAGCAATGAGAGATGGAGCCTCACTTAAGGAAAAAATGACTCACGCACCCTTGAAGGACGTGTGGGGAGCCCTGCTCTTTTCACGGTCTCTTTGCTTGTTGGACACCGGGAGGTGGTCAGCGTCTCACCTCCCTGGACTTGCCACCAAGAGACTCACAGAGGAAAAGCATTCAGGCTAAACAAACTCGAAACGAATTCCCCCAGATACATCTTTCTTCTTTTTCATTTGTTTCCTTGTGGTTTTAGTAATAGCCGGATCACATATCTGTTAACTTAATAACCAACCACTAAATATCTTCCAGAGCGACTATACCATCTTCCTCTAGCAATCCAGAGAGGACTCAAGATGCCCCAGGTCCTTGTCCCATTCAGTCCTCCTTATTTTAATTTTAGCCAGACTAATAAATGCAACAGTCTTCATGATGGTCTGAAACTCAGTTCATTGTCCTAATGGACAATAGCTCAAGCATTTCTTAAAAGGATTTATTGCTCAATTGATTACATTATTTTGGAGTTGTCTAAATTGTTCTCATTTTAAAATTGAATAGGTTCTCTTTTTCTTCAGTTTTAAGTAGTTCTCTATGTATTCTTTATAGAAGGCCTCTGTCAGACATACATTGTGAAAATGTATTTCCCAGAATATCCCAGGGCTCCCTTGGATGAGAAGTTTTTAGTTTGTGTAATATCCAATTCATTGGGTTTTTTTAAATGTATCATCTTCTGTAACCTAAAAAATAGATGTTTTTATCCTAGGTAAAGGATATTTTAGATCACTCTTCTTCTAAAAGTTTATTTCATGGTTGTGTTTGTGATAATAAACCTTGAGTTAATTTTTGCAGGAAGACACAATAGTCAACAGTTATTTTTCTCTAATTAATGTATTCATTTGTCTCTCAGCACCATTTGTTAGAAAGGCTATTCTTAGAGAAAGACACTGTGGCTCATATCCCATAGCCCCAACACTCAAGAAATGACAAGGGAGGATTATGAAGTTTAAGGCCAGCCTGGTCTACATAGTGAGCTGGAGGCTGGCTTGGTCTATGGAGTAAGACTGTCTCAAACAAACAAACAAACAAACAAAGACTTTTTTTGTCCATCAAATTGCTTTGATGATCTTGTCCATAATTAATTGTCCGTGTAAATGTGGGTCCTCTATTGTGTTCCGTTGGTCTATCGTTGGACATGTCGCAGCTTGTTATCGGTAAATCTTGATGCCAAATATTGTCCGTCCATTGACTTTTCGTCTTTTCTATAAATTGTTTCAGTTTCTCTAGGTCTCTGTCTCTAAATCTCCTAACTTTCGTGTTTCCTTTTTAAAAAGTAAAATTGTTGGGACTATGATTTTGGTTGTGTTGAAACCATATTTGATTTTGGGAGCGTTAACAACTTACTGCTGGGCCTTCCAATTCATAAGCACAGTAAATTTGTATTCATATGCTGTATTTAACATTCCTCGGCAATGTCTTGGGTTCTGCTTTCAGTATTTGAGCAATGTTTGTTCTCTCTTCCATTAAGTGCGTTTTAAAGTATTTGATATATTGACAATGTTGCAATGGAATGGGTTTTAGTTTATGTTTCTCCGCTTCTTCTAAGCTTAAATTTTTAAAAAGTTTTTCACAATTATATATTGCATATTGAGCAGGTCCCCCACACCAGCTACCCTCCATTTTCTTGACCTTCCCCTTTGTCTCTCTAAACTTCTATTTTCATCTCAGACACTCACACACACACACACACACATGATTCTATGATTCTATATAAAAACTAGGAGCTACAAATGAGAGAAAATGTATATTTGTATCTTTAAGGGATAGATAATTTGCAATATGACTACCTCTAGTTGCACCTATTTTCCTGCAAATAATATATATAACTCGTTGTATGTGGCTGAAAAAATCCAATCATGTATATTCGCAACATGTTCTTTACCCATGAAATAGGATTTTAAAATGCCAATTTCTAATTGGTTGTTGCTAATATATAAAACTGCAATGGCTATTTGCGACTAGACCCTTATTAAGAAGTGCTTTAATGAACCGGACAGAATGAGCTGTGAGAGAGTAGGCTTAGCGTGTCAGCCTGTGTCTGAGCAGCAAAGGAGGGGATGAAGAGAAACAGAGCTGACGTGAGTGGCACTTACTCCCTGCACAGGTCTCAGCTGGACCTTTCCATACTTAACTTCTGCAGCATGTCATGAAATCCTTCATAGTCCATGCTTTGCAGACAAGGAATTATGCAAATCCATGAGTAGCAAATGGTAGCCAGCTTCCAAGTAAAACCCTTGAGCTCTAAACACATAGGCTCTTCCCAGTTCATTGTGCTTCTTCTGCAAGGCTTTGGAGAATCAAATGATAAGAACTTGAAGAGCAGCTTATAGAGAAAGGGTTAAAAGTGGTACCTCTAGCCTAGCCTAGCCTAGCAGTCAGGAGATATGAGGGGTCTGGTAGATAGCCCAAGGATATTTCTCTCCTATTACTTCAGAGGCTCCAGTTCAGTTAGCCCTTAGTACCACTGGCTACGGAAGGGTACCAGCCTCTTGGTGCATTGGAGAAGGGACAAAGCAGAGCCCATGGAATCAGCCTGAGTCCAGTCGTGGGATCTCTAAGACCTCCTTAGCTGGGGAAGTTCACAAGCAAGTTGATAGAGCTCTTGAGAGCCAGTCCACAGCACAGGTAAAGAATGCTGGTCTTGAGGCCAGATAGAATGATAAGAACTTAAACCTGAGACAAGAAGTCCCCCTTGTACCAGCTGCCCCATATATACTCATTGTTTCAGGCAGCTTTTTCCAAATCAGATCCTAATCTGCTCAGTTTTATCCAGGGTCTCTAAGCTGAGGTTTAGAATATTATATTCTAAACACATGTTTCTAAATCATCTCTTAATTAGGACATTTAAGGAAACTTAGAGTTGGGGTCTTGCTACCTTAACAGGTTAGAAACACACTTACAGATTGGGTAGGAATAAGACACACTGCTTCTAAGAAGGCATGCCTTAAGCTCAGGCAAGTAAGTTACTGGAGTATCTAAAATCAGAAAGAATCTAAAGGAAGAAAGAACTTCCTCTTGGAGAGTGGTAGCAAGGGTCAGACGCTATGGCCGGCTTCTTGAGCTACTAGATGGAGCTCGAATAAAACAACATGGAGAAAAGTTGAGCTTAACCATGAATTTCAACACCTTTGAAAGAAATTAATCCCTGCTGATTCGCCAGAATTGCCAATGTCAGATCATGAGCCTTGGCTGCCCAAACAAGCTAGCTCGTCCATCTATCTCCAATATGCTAATTAAGCAGACAAACAAGGGGAGGCTTGAATGGTACCCTTGAGTCCACCTTTGGAATCCGGAGATGAGGTTTAGGTTTAAATAGAGTGTAAGAAGGCTGCATAAGCAATCCTGGTCCATTTGTGGTACCGTCTATGTCTGACCCATCAGTGTCTCAACTCCAGGCTTTCCCTCAGGATGGAAGCAAGTCAAGTCTGTTTCTGAGAGACAAGCTCCTCTTCTGGTTGCCACCAGGCTTCTACCTTTCCCTCTCTTACCATGAGATCCCAGGGGAAATTCTAGTTCCTTGGGGACTGCCGTTTCAGAAGGCTGCCAGTCTTTTTCAGAATGCCAGGAAAGTTAAGGCCACAGCAAAAGTTACCCAGTGAATCACTACAGTGGTCAGGAGACCACTTGCCTTTGCTTCTTAACTGATGGATCTGCCATCAAAACTACCTCAGAGTTTCTTCTCATTATACAGTAGTTCACTGAGCCCTCAGACACTAATGTTCTCACGTTTGGGAAAGGCTAAGAAATTCCAACAGAGGATGGGAGAAAGGGGAGAGCAATTGAAATAAAATCGTTAGTTAGCAGAGTGTCAGCACAGAACACACTAAATACAAAGGACTTTGCAGGACCAAGGGGTCCCCTGGTGATGGAGACACACAGAGGCTCAAGCTGGTGGTCCACAGCAGGGGCGCTATGCTGGGGAGTTGCCAGGCCCCAGAGGGTGCAGCTCTGATTCTCAGCTGACATTTGGAACAATCACTACTGAACAGCCACCTTTGCTCACAACAATCTCTGGTCCTCCCCTCAACTCCTTGACTCTTAAAGGCCGGGTCAAGAGCCTCTAGGCTTTTTGTGTGTGTGTGTGTGTGACCTTTTTCTACAATGTTGGTTGCCCTGGAAACTACTGCAGCTGGCTCTTGGCCTCCCGAAGCAGGCACTGTAATGAGAATCTCAGGCAGGTTTGTTCTGCTCTGCCAGTTCTGAGGACAATGGGTGGAATGCTGGCCAAACAGCTCTGGTTTCAGGACCTGTCCTGAGGACACTCCCCACAAGGGAGGGAGCAAGATTTGGCAGGAGAGGTGGGGAGGGGGACCCAGAAGCTGATGTGACTCAATACAGAAACTCTCCCTCACAACCTTCCTGGGAAAGGCTGATGATAGTTACTTGGTGCTGTGTCTGTGGGATTACAGAACAAAGACTAAAGTCTGGGGTCATCCCTTTCCTTATCGTGTGTGTGTGTGTGTGTGTGTGTGTGTGTGTGTGTGTGTGTGTGTTTGTCTATGTATATCTGTGTGTGCTTGTGTGTCATGCATATGTGTCATGCATATGTGTGTGTCTGTCTGTGTGTGTGTCTATATGTGTGTGTGTCTATATGTATGTGTGCCTATGTATCTGTCTCTGTGTGTCTGTGTGTATCTGTGTGTGCCTCTGTATGTGTGTCTGTATGTGTCTGTATATGTGTTTGTGTGTATATCTGTATGAGTGTGTCTGTGAGTATGTGTCTGTTTGTGTCTACTTGTGTCTCTGTGTGTGTCTGTACTCTGTATGTGTCTGTGTATGTCTGTGTATATCTATGTATATCTGTGTATATGTTTCTGTGTGTGTGCGTGTGTCTGTGTGTGCCTATGTGTATGTCTGTGGTGCATGTCTGTGTGTCTGTGTATATCTGTGTACATACACATGTGAACAGAGGTATTCAACATTTCTATCTTCCTCAAAAAAAAATTTTTTTTTGAGACAGGTCTGTCACTGATTGGAGACAGGTCTCTCATTGAACATGGAATTCACTCAGGTAGTCAGGCTAAGGCTGGCCAACAAGCTACAGAGATCCTCTTGTCTCTGCCTTCTAAGTGCTGGGGTTACAGATACATGGACCACTCCTGGCTTCCCTGTGGATGCTGGTGATCTGAACTTGGCCTCCATGCTAGCATGTCCAGTTCTTTTCTAAGTCACCTACCGCCCCAGGCCTAGAACTCACCATTTAATCATTACATTCTTTCACTGTTTTCAGTGACTTGAATGAAATCACACTGATCAGATCTATAGATGATCCCATCCGGAGATGACCCTGTCTATAGATGACCCCATCTATAGATGATGACCCCAGTTGTAGATGACCCATCTGTAAATGACCCCATCCAGAGATGACCTCATTTGGAGATGGCCTAAATGGAGAGTGAATCTATTTCAGATAACACAACCTATATTTAAGAAACAAAAACCCCACCTTATCTAGTTAGGAAAATGGACTAAGACTACCATAGGAGAACCTGGCTGAGTGGAAATTGTCTTAAGTGAGTATAATTCAGTAGAACCTCACAGCTTGGGAAACAGATACAACTGTAATACACCTAAGTCCTTGGTTAGCTATTATCTGCGCCCTTCATGTTTTGCCCAGGAGCTGGGAATCCCCCAAGTGTACGTGTTCTAAAAGTCAAACTGCCCCACACAATTTGAACTAGGTTCAATTGCTATATTTAAAACACATATAGGTATGTCTCAGAATTTCATAAATGCTATTAAGATGAATGCTAAAGCCAAACTACCCAGGTTTGAAGCACAGCTCTAGTAATTGTGTGTGTCCTTGGAGAAGTTACTTAACCTGCCTGTGGGTGTCAGTTGCTTCATGTATACCATGGAGAGAACAAGGTTACCTCCTCTCTAGTGTTTTGGTTAGAGCTGAGTGGGTTAAGCTTCTTGTCTTAGTCAGGGTTTCTATTCCTGCACAACATCATGACCAAGAAGCAGTTGGGGAGGAAA
>NC_034605.1:9081104-9100646 GCF_900095145.1 Mus pahari | reverse complement strand
CCACCCACAAGGGGACCTCCCCCCTTGATCACTAATTGAGAAAATGCCTTGCAGCTGGATCTCATGGAGGCATTTCCCCAACTGAAGCTTCTTTCTCTGTGATAACTCCAGCTTGTGTCAAGTTGACACAAAATTAACCAGTACACTTCTCAAGCCTTAAGAGAGGAGATTAATGTTTAGTGATGTCACTCTAGCTCAGTATTTGCCTGTGTGCTTTCCAAATCGGAGAATCATTCTTCCTGGAGGGTTCTGATAAACCTCAGCACACTCAGGACTCGATTCTGAGTTGACCTCTAGCCCAGGCTAGCCAGGAACTCATTATATTGCCTAGGCTAGCCTTGCACTGTTTGTCCTCCTACTTTGAGTGCTGGGATAGTTACCATCCTGGCAGGAATAAAGAGCTAGACAGAGAAACCCTGTCTCAAAATAAATAAATAAATAAATAAATAAATAAATAAATAAATAAAAAAGATTCTCTAACCCCGTGGAATCGGAATGTCCCCAGGACCTCATACTGTTAGAAGGAAAAGTCTGAAATCTTGTGCCAACCTTATAGTGAGCTTTTCTCCTGGAAGGAGATTTCACTAGGTTTTTACAACTTGCCAGACCATGTTGTAGGAGAGGCAGAGTCTGAAACAATGAGGGCCTATGAGCATGGCTGCCTAGCCACATGGGCCTCTTAACATCTCATTAAATCTAACCCTTATCTAAGTATCCCAAAGATGGATGTGAAGAGCATTGCCACTCCAATGTAGCCACAAAGCTCTCAGGTCAGGTTGTGCTACTCCACTCCCAAGAGAGGGGTGAGAAGCCAGTCACCCTCCCGAGGATGGCCTGAACTACAAGGTGTTTATGTGGTTTTGTGGCCTGAAGGGACCTAATGAGAGGTCTGTCCCCGTACTGGCTAGTCAGGGGCTGTCTTCTAAGAACCTGAGGCCAAGACGGGCTTGGTGGCGCACTTGGGAGGCAGAGGCAGGCGGATTTCTGAGTTCGAGGCCAGCCTGGTCTACAAAGTGAGTTCCAGGATAGCCAAGGCTATATAGAGAAACCCTGTCTCGAAAAAACCAAAAAAAAAAAAAAAAAAAAAAAAAAGAACCTGAGGCCAGCAGGAGAACATAGCCTTCTATCACTGGCTCCACCTATAGCATCCTGGAGTCATAAGAATTTAACTTTCTTTTCCTTCCCAATGGGCTTGGGGAGGAGCAGAAACCCTGTGAGGATGGATTGTCTAGTTTTCTAGAGGAGAAAAACCTTGCATTGGTTCAAACCCTCAGTTTGCTTGTAGCCCAATACATCTCCATGCTCACATCTCACCCAAGTTCATGTCTCCTCGTGAGCACAGTGGTTTTGATGCCAGAAAAGCCAAAAATCTGCACCATCCATTCCCCACCCCCACTCCACCCCGAAAGCTGAGAACAGTCTCCTATCACTCTTTGTAAGATTTGAGTCACTGTCTAGGAGAGAAGCTCCCGATACGAGATGGAGCCTTTAAAGTCTTTGAGAGGAGGGCTGGGGAGATGGAGATTGTTCCTTAGCAATGCTCTGACAAGCAGGAGAACTTCAGCTCAATTCCCAAAACCTAGAACAGGCAAAGGAAGTCTGCTTCTGTCCTTCCTCAATCCTGTGTGCCTATGAGGGCCATTGAGAGGGAAGTGGAAGTTCGCTGGCCACTAGTCTGGCCTATTTGGTGACGTTCCAGACCAAAGACCCTGTCTCAAACAAAAGGCGGAAGGATTTGAGGAACAACACCTGAGGTTGTCCTCTTACCTCCACAAACATGAACACATAACACATAAAACCTATAACACCACCAATCATGAATACATGTGCACCTGTAACACCACCACACACACAGACACATATAGATAGATACATGCACACACTCACAAACACACGCACCCACACATATACATGCATACAACTTTATAGTGTTTTCCAAATTTCAGAGTCACATCCTTTCCCACTTGCTTTCCTTACAAAACTAATCTGGAGCAATAAACCAAGAGAGAGAGGGAGAGAGAGAGAGAGAGAGAGAGAGAGAGAGAGAGAGAGAGAGAGAGAGAGAGAGAGAGAGAGAGAGAGAGAGAGAGAGAGAGAGAGAGTCAAAACACACACACTGGAAAACTGCCAATCCTGAACCCAAGACCTGAATGTGCTTTCTTCCCATTTGCCTGACGTCTTCAGTTCTACTGAAAGGCATCATGCAGACACCATAGTGTAGGACAGGAGATGCTGCCCTAATGTCTTTGCTAACAGTGCCTCATTTAAGCTTCACAACAACTCCATAAGTACATCATGTTATAATCTTTCCATTGTCAGAAGGGGAAACTGAGGTACAAGTGCAGAACCAGTAATTAGTCGCATCCAGATGGAGACGGCAGTCACCAAAGGGTGTAGTCTGAACGCACTGTGCTTTTACTCTGCTGTGTTCATGGGTATTTTCCAGACAGAGTAGAGCCTTCTAGAAAGCAGAGATAACTTCTAGCTAGCTGGTCACAGCGCCGGTGTTCAAAATCTCATTTACCTTAAGTCACTGAGAAGGAGGAGGCAGACCTTCCCTCCTGCAGTGCTCTGCTCCCTACATCTGCCCAAAAGCTTTGGAAAGAACAGGGCCACTCCAGCAGGAGCCTGCACAGTCTCAGGATGCCTGCTTTCTGCAGGGGGAGGGGGTGGCCTCCTTGCAACAGCGTGCATGACCTTCCCTGGACCTGTACACCACGCCCTTTTCAGTTTCCCAGACTGCAAAACACCATCTTCTCCCTCATTGTTCTCTGAGGAAACTTGGCAGCAAGCACAGAACATGTTTCTTCCAGCCCCCAGCTCTGCACATGAAAGGCAGGCTGCTGTCTGCAAGGCCCCCAGTTTGCCTCTGAGTTCCTTGCCAGAGCTTGCTGAGTAGGGAGTGGCCCTGTCTCTTTTTGTCAGTGTCCTGACCTGAGAGGCTGAGCTGGAGGGGAACAATAGCTGGCTGGCACAGGACTGGCGGGCTTCGTGTTGCTATCTCAGCAATTTAGTCTGACCTTCACCTCCACCTATGCTGGAGACAGACAGAAGAGTAGCCAGGAGTACCCCCAAGAGGCTGCAGCCACAAGACAGCAAGAGGGCTTGGCTCTCCAACCCAGGCCACTGTCTATTCACTCCTCTCCCTCACAGAGAGACCAGGCCTTAGCATCTACACTGGAGTTTTGCTTTGAGAGCTTCTCTATGTTAACTAGAACAAGGTCCTCTCAGAAGATTATGACAGCTGGAGACCCTTTAACTAGAAATGCCTCAGGTCCTCTTCTAAAGCTGGCAGGTGAGGTTGAGGTCTATCTGCCCCAGGAAAATGGGGGAGGTTATAAGATGGCCTAGAAAGCTGCTGCTTCTTTCTGGCTGGACTGTCTCTTATCTAAATCCTTCCCTAGAAATGGGAGTACATTTCAAAGGTGGAGAAAACACGTCCATGTTGTTTGAGTCGTGTTCCATCAATGGCATGTGATACCGTGGGTGTGTATGTCCCCCATACCTTCACGTGTCTGAACCCTTGGTAAGCCAGCAGAGGAGGTTGCAGAACTTTTAAAACTGTGCCTAGTGGTCAGCCTTGATTTCCGCTTCTACTTCTGGCCTACACCCTCTGCTTCCTCATTTCCTGCCATCACAGACTAAGTTCAGCCAGCTTCCATGTCTTCCCCTTCCCCATGAACTATACCCCTTGAAGCGTGGGCTGAGATGAAGCCTGCCTGCCTTAAGTTGCTTCTGTCAGGCATTCTGTCATCTGCGTTCTGTCAAGTTAACGTGAAAAATTGTGGCTATCATACAATCACTTCTCTGGTTCTCAGTTTTGTGTCTGTAAATGATGCTGCCTGGATTCTAGTGCTAATTTGGACCCCCAAACTGGTTGATCCAGAGACAAGCGTGTCCCCACAAAGACACTAGCTAACTGTGCCTGCCTCCCAGTTAACTGTGATTGGTAAATAAAGGTGCCAATAGGTGGGCAAAAGAAACATGGGTGGGGTTTAGGTTTTGCAGGCAGGGCTTTCGGGAAAGGAGGATGAGGAGGAGAAGCTGACTTCGGTTAAAGGTCAAGAAAGCGTGGCCCTAGGGGCTGCCCAATTGGAGTTAAGAGCAGCCCAGATAGAACATAGTAAATAGTAAGTAATAAATCGTGGTTATTGATAAGGAAATAGATTCTAACAGTGTGGAGGGTAGGCAGGTGCCCAGCTACTGTGCTGCTTAAGTTTATTGTAAATATAAAGGCTGTGAGTGTGGTTTTTATCCAGGAACTCAATAACCAAAGGTAGGATAGAAACCTTGGGCCAGGACTTAAATAATTACTACTACGAGCCTCCATCCTGTATTGGTTACTTCTCTCACACAGAAGTGTGTGATACTCTGCCCCTCTTAGAAGTCGGAGCTCAGTAGCAAACACAAGTTCAAAACATTCAAGGTCCTGAGTTTGGTCTCTGCTCTAGAAGAAAGGAAAGGGGGTTACTAAGAGGGAGACGGAGAAGTGGATAGAGAGAGTGGCATTTAGGAAGCTGAGGCAGGAGGACTACTTATTGAAAGCTAGCCTAGGATATGTAGAGCGACCCTATCTCAAAAAATCCACAGGAAAGGTGGTAGAGAGCAAGGAAGGAAGCATAAAGGACTGGCTTCTCCTATGGTCTAGGAAACAAACTCGGGGACTCAGGGAGGTGGCTACCCTGGATGAGGGGCTGCCTAAAAATAAGTTTGTGCTTTAAGCCACAGAGTGACAGACAGCCTCTTCCCCGGCACAGCTGGGTCAGTGCAGCAAAGCACTGGAGAACAGGAGCCAAGGAGACTGAGTGTCCCCAGGGGGGTTAAGCAAAGCTATTTTGAAGCCAGTTTATGGGGCAGCCACAAAGATTCCCACATGCTTTCTTGGTGACCATCAGAGGCACTTGGTCCAGGGAGCTGACAGAAACAGCAGACTCAAGGCAAAGCTGACGTAGCTAGAGGTACGAATACAAGGTCCAGACGCAGGGCAGACAAGCAGATGGCTGGATGGATGGAATTTCATGGGATGCCTTTAGCCAGAGCCGAAAGCCTGAGAGGTGTCTTGGCTCTAACGTGCCCGAGGACACCCCAGTAACTCAAGGGTTGTCTAGAGAGGGGTAACTGAGGAGTGACTTCTTGGAAGCAGCTGATCCCAGTGACTAAGTGGACACTTTCCACCATCCAGATGGGACTAGGAGAAACAGGAGAAGCCAGGCACTGGTTGTCCAGAAGGATCCGTCCACTCACTTCAGTAGTGCTGGTGGGTGGAACCCTCCCATCGGCTGACCCTGGTGGCAATGGCAACTATCCAGCCCTGCAGGGAATTACCAAGGTTCCTGGTCCTAATGTTCTATGGAAACCACCTACATGCAAAGGTTCTATCTTCTGCAATCTCCCTTCTGCTGCCCAACCCCCATGCCTATCCGTAGATCCTCTCCATAGCTGCAGGTGAGTCAGTGGCCAAGGCTTCTGCTTGTCCCCAATTCACTGGATACAATTCCACACCCTGAGACAGGAAGTTACCCTCTGAGCCCTCTTTCACCACCAAATTCAAACGCCTTCCTGTTGTCTCTATGTCCTGAGAACCTCCTATAACCAAAGAGAAAATGCCCACCGAGGCTTCTGAGGCCTGTGTCCCAACCCGAGTGGCTGTTTGTAGAAGTGATCCAGACCCAGCTTACATCTACTGAGAAACTTCTGCAAGCTTGCCTGGAGCACCCCGTGAATAACATCATCACTAACCAAAATGGACGATCTTCTTGGATCATTAGCCTTTGGTAGCTGGCTTACAATTCTTTCTTCTTTTATTTTTCAAATAAAAGAATGTGGATCTTTTCTTTGTAATAATAATAATATCTAACAAAAATATTATTTTAAATTTTAATAGTTTTTTATTTTTATTTATGTGTGTGTGTGTGTGTGTATGTGTACATGCACACATGCATGTACATTTGTGTGTGCCCGCCAATGCCAAAAGAGAGCACTGGATTCCCTAAAGCTGAAGTTATATGAAATCATGAGTCTCCAGATGTGAATGCTGGGATGAGAACTCACATCTCCTGCAAGAGCAGCAGGTGCTCTTAGGTTTTATTATTAATAAATATATTACCAATGTTATGGTAGACAAAATAAAATTATACTGATACAGGATCCTGAAAAGAACACCTCTAAAACATATGAGCACTTGGATAAATCAGAAGATATTTCAGTTCCTATATTTTGTTATGCAAACTTGACATGGAGTTTGAAATTATACACAGCTTACAAACTAGAATAGTTAAGAACCAGTATCGAATAACAGTCATTTTTGTTTGCCATATGGTTTTTCAGTTTTATGGCAGCATACAGGTCATGTTCAATGGAAAGTATACTTCTGTTCTTGGATTTTAATCATTTTCTAAGCTGGCTCAGTGGGGTATGATACTCTTCTGCAAACCACAATTGGCAGTCAACCCCACAATCAAGTGGTAGGTAACTCGTATTCTGCACTGTACTATGTTGCTTAACTGTGATGGTCAATGGATTAGAAATGTCAGATGCCAATCTCAGTGTGTCTTGAACCAAAAAAATAAAAATAATAAAAAAAAACTATCATATGACCCAGCCCTAGCATACCACAGAGACACCTGCACAGCCATGTTTATTGCCGCTCTATTTGTGGTAGCAAGGGAATGGAAGCAGCCTACAGCTCCACCACCAGATCGGTGGATAATGAAAATGTGGTGCATGCTCACAGGAGAACTCTATTAAAGATGCTGAAACCGTGGGATGTGCAGGAAGACGGGTGATCTGAAAAGCATGATGCTAAGGGAGGTGACATGGTCTCAGAGAGTCAACACATCATGTCCCCCTCAGATGTGGGCTCTACCCTGTGAAGTGTCATGTGTACTCATGTGTATGTCCCAGAGGGTGACTAAGAGTAAAACCTAAAACCTGGGAAGAAAGCAAAAACAAATGGTAGAGAAGGATGAAGGCTAGGAAGAAAGACAGATGAGGCATGAGAGAGGGATGAGAACTAGGGGTTCAGGGAGTCCATAAAAAGGGGTGGGGCAGGGTAGGAAGCTAGGGAGAATGAAGGAGAAAAGGAATCCACTAAAGCACACTTGGGCCCCAGAGTAGAGGAATGCTAAAGAGGTGAGGCAGGAGTGGGGGGAGAGCACCCTCATAGAGGCAATGGGATGGGGGATGGGATGGGGGACAACACTTGAAATGTAAATACATAAAATAACTAATTAAAAATAAATAAATAGAATAGAATGCATAATGATATCTAATATCTTGTATGGTCTTTTTTAATCTTAAAAAATTAAATGAATTAGAAATAGAAGCTTAAATACCTTCTGAAAAACTTGACCTCAGCCTCTATGGACCATGTCCATGTGTGCAGCCACACACCCACGCAAGCACAAACACACATGCAAATCATTTTTTTTAAATGTAATTTCTAGGGCCTGGAGATGGCTTTGTCAATAAGAGCCCTTGCTTTGTGAAGATGAGAGCCTGAGTTCACATCCTCATCACTTAATGAAAGCTAGGTGTGGCCGTGGGTTCCTAAAACCCCTGCACCGGGGAGGAAAGACAGAGAAGAGATAGTAGGAGCCCGCTGGCCAGCCAGCCGGGCTGCAATGAGGAGCTTTCGGTTCTGTGAGAAACCCAGTCTCAAAGCAATAAGGCTAAGCATGATAGAGGAACATATCCAACATCTTGCTCTGGTTTCTACATGAGCACACGCAGGCACATGAACCCACCCACTCACTTGCACATACCACACACACACACACAAATGCAATTTCAACTTAATGAAACTTTCAATCTGCAGTGAGTTTATTGCTGAGTAAGCCCGTCATAAGTCAAGAAGCATCTGTATGCAAGCAAAAGCCTCAAAGGCAAGAGAATGGAACAAAGAAGCAATGTGCCTTGCTACAGGCACAGCAGCTACAAGGATTCCAGGAAGAACATCACAGCTGCCAAGGTTGTTCCAAGAAGGGTTCACGCAAGATCTGAAGCATGCGCAGAGGGAGCATCACTTTATCGTGTGGGCAGAAGCAGACGAAGCATGCAAAGTAAGGAAGACCACACACACATAATGGGATGCCTCCAAGATGGGTGTTGAAGCAATCACAGGTCAGGGGGGATAAATTGGAGATCAGTAGAAAGTTCTGCTAAGAATTCAAGCTACATGCCAAGGGCTAGTGAGTGCTGTCTGAGACTTGGGGATGGGGCTGAGAACAGAGACGTGGGATTTTCTGAAGGTTGGTGTAGCTACCGTATAAGGAAGACCTCGAAGGGGAAAGACCAAATAAATATGAAGAAATCATCTCCAGAGCTCTGCCCTAGAAAATCTGGTCACCCAGACTGGCTAATGACCTGCTTTATGTCGTCAGGGGTGGAGTGGCGAAGAGCTGAGCAGGTGCCAAGGCATTCAGACACTGACAAAGCAGAGGTCTGGGCACATTGTCCTCTCTACCTACCTTCTCCTCCTAGGACAGAGCTGGAGTACTGCCATCTGCACAGAATACCCCCAGGGAATGGGGAACAAAACCTTCACTTCTTGGGAGTAGGACAGGAGTCCCAGGTGTGCATGAGAGTCCCCAGTGTCCTGCCTTTGGAGAACCCTAGCTGTATCCTGGATCCTTGCCCAAAAGCAAAGCCTCCTACCTCTCTCTTATAGCCAGCCCCAGGCATTCACACAGGATTGAAAGTTGGTATTTAACCTCTGATAGCATGCTTAAATGAATTTCCCCCCAGCTTCCTGGAATTTTCCCTTTTTTTCCCCAAGATCTGGAGTCATCATCCCTCCATAACTGTACCACGTCTCCAAAATGGGTGCCAGTCCCTGACTTCACCATAATTCGCCAACAGCCTGTCTGCTGTTCTGTAAATTTTTGCCCTCACTCTACACACCTCTTTCTTCCCTTCCCCCTAATGTAATAAAGTGACAAAGAGGGGGAATACATGAGCACCCAGAAGATGGGGGAGTAAGTGTCACTCTCTGTCTCATGGAGAGCCAAAATAAGTCTTTTTAGGCTACCAGGACAAACATTTAAGATGCTCTTCAAATCGATAATCCAAGCCTTAGCTGGAGAAGGCTAGACTCCTTGCTGGGGTTTTGAGGGGGTATCTGTCTAGAGCTGGGAAGACAGCTCAGTTGCTGAAGCTGTGGCAGAACAAACATGAAGACCTGAGTTCGATCTCTGGCCATTCATGTAAAAGGCCAAGCATGGGACCATGCCCCTAGAACCCCAGTACTGGGAAGGAAGAAAGGAAGTTCCCTTTGGCTTGTTGGACTGCCAGTTTAGATGAATTGGCAAGCTCCAGGTCAGAGAGAAACCCTGACTCATAAGATAAGGTGAATAGCAATAGAAGACAACCAATATTAACCACAGGCACCCTCGTGTACACACACACACACACACACACACACACACACACACACGGTGAAGGCCATATTCAGTTTATCTTCGAATCCTATTTATATCTCTCTGCCTATTTACCTGCACATGGTGAGCAATGTTTAAGCCTTCCTCTTTCTCTATCACTTCAGGGAAAGCTCACATGCATGTTTGTCCTCAGCGTCTCAGAAACTAGACTTCATGCTGCCCTGTGCAATTTAAATACAACTAGAGTTGACACTTATTTTTCATATTTTAATATCCGTGAAGCACCAATCTTGAACATCAGAAAGACTGGTCAGCACACTCCAGGGCTAGGGAAGACATTCAGAAGATGCTGTTGATACAGAGGACCTGAGACA
This sequence comes from Mus pahari, assembly GCF_900095145.1. NCBI lineage: Eukaryota > Metazoa > Chordata > Mammalia > Rodentia > Muridae > Mus > Mus pahari. The sequence continues at coordinate 9,090,895 of NC_034605.1, read as the reverse complement.
CGCCGTGCTCTGAGTTGTCCCATTGGGTGACAAGAGGGCTTGTGCCTGGAGAGGAAATGCACTCTTCTGACCCTGCAGCTTTCCGGACCCCAGGCTAATCTTCCAGGGGGTCGGGAACACCTGTCCCTGCATATCAAGGAACTCTTCCCGGGATCGAAAGTCAGCTTTCCAGGCACAGGCTCAGCGGGCCATCAAGGGCTGGATGCAGGAAAATGGCTTTCCCAGCCCACTCACTTACTCTGAGAGTTGGCCTCCCACCGTGATTCGCTCTAAGCTGGGAGGTCCGCTCCGCCAGCAGAGCAGACGAGGATGGGGGGGGGGGGGGGGATGGGGATGGGGGTGGGAAAACTAAAGGCTTCCTGGGAACAATGAGCTAGGTCTGCTTTCACCTGTTGTTCTCGGCTTCTCACCCCCTCCCCAGTTCCCAACAGCTGTAGAAGATGAATGAGCCCCGCTGGGGCCAGCAGCTAAGAAGAGGGGAGCTGCTCCCAGCCCCCAACTCAACCCTCAACCCTGTGTGTGGCCTCTGTGCTCCTGTGCACATGCACACGTGTGAACACAAGCAAGCGGGCTCACACACACACAAGTCCTGATTATATGACAAAGACTCAGACTTGACTGAGTACAAGGATTGATTTAGCCCTCTTCTGAACCCCAGTGTCGCCCCCACTGGGAGCTTACATGAGGGAAACTTAATAGGGTGGTCACAGGATCTTGAGCCATAGGCTCACAGGCCATACTTTATGAACAATCTTGTTCTGTCTTCTCTCCTTGAATCTCAAAGGATAAAGGAACCTAGTTTGTGCAGAGGAAGCAGTGAAGCTGGCATCAGAACCAGTTCTGGGAGCCACCTCTGCAACAACTGTCCCTCAGCCACCCAGGAGGCGAATACAGACAGGTGGCCCATGATGAGGTGACCCATGGCAGCCTTGATTTCATGCTGGTCCCTCTCATATTTGCCCATTCAAAGCAGTTTTATCCCTGGTGGTTAGATATCTCCCTTCATACATCACATTTGGCAAATTGCTCTTCCATTCACTTTGGGACCCTTAGAGGTTCTCAGCATTTGGAAATGTTGCTGTCTGTGTGGTTCAAATAAATACAGCTGAATTTTGTATCTAGTTCTCAAAGTTAAATGTTCCCAAAACACAAGATTAGACTATTAGACTCGTTTTCCTTTATTTGTTTATCCTATTCAAATGTGTTAGCTTTTGTACGATCTTATTTTATTTTTTTATTATCCCTTAGAGGCTTGTCTGTTTTCTAATGAGAGACACAAAGGGGGTGGACCCGGATGGAAAGGAGGGGAGGACATGAACTGGAATGAGTAGAGGGAGGAGAAACTGTAATTAAGGTATATTATATGAGAAAAAAATTCTAAATCACCAAAAGGAAAAATAAAAATAAAATAAATAAATTGGTATCCAGTTGTAGTGGTGCATGCCTGTAATCCCAGCAGTCAGGAGGCTGAGGCAGGAGGATTATAAATTTGAGACCAGCTTGGGCTACATAGCAAGTTCCAGGCCAGGGTTGGCTATAAACAAAATGAAAAGGAGGAAGATGGGGAGGAAGAGGAGAAGGTTGGGAGGAAGAGGAGGGGGGAATAGAAGGAGGGAGGGAGGAGAATTTAAAGTGAAAATGATACCAATTTTACATAACTTTCTGGGGAGGTAACAGGGCCGAAAGCCAGCCAAGCCTGAATGCTCTGAAGCATGAAATAATGGGATTCCGTGTGGCGTGCTAATGGAGTACCAGAAACCAAGGATCATCTTGTTTGTAGAGGAAGATTCTATAAAATTGCCAAGGACATAGCAAAAAGAAGTTACCTGTCCCCCATCACCAGCCCATCAGATAGTTTTTGGTTTTGTTTGTTTGGTTGGTTGGTTTTTTTTTTTTTTTCTTCTTTCCTGGATCTTATTGGTATCTAACCTGGGAGGTCACAGAGTAACCTATGAGCAAGACCTTATGAGCTACTCACCACTCTAATAACTCTAATCTACTGGTTAAATGTGATCAACGTATTTTCTCTTGTCTGAGAATAATTCCTTATTGTTCACAGGAGGAAATTTGGAAAGTGCAAATAAACAAAAAGAAGGAAAGTTAGCATGTGTCTTCTCACCCAGTGAAATTGATTCTTCCACTTTTTCTGCTACTTCTAAGCTTTTTGTTGTTAAATTGTAGCTTTTAGAATGGTAGTCTTGGTTTGAGGCATACTTACATTAGATTCTGCATTTGCTCTGCATGTTCAGTGTTTGCTCAATGAAGAATGACACATTGTTACCTTAGAGGAACCAAGACTCAATCACTGAAATTCATCCTCTTGAATTCAACATTAGTGCAGATGTCTTTGTATAAAGAAAGCCAAGGTCCATACCTACTTGTCTCTCAGCCCCCAACACCTTACAGCAGAGCTTCTAAGAATTTCTGTTGTTATTGCTATGGGACTTTGTTTTGTTTCCAGTGCTGGGAATTGAACCCACCCAAGCCCTTATGCATGTTGAGCAGGCAATCCATTGAACTCCATCTCCAGAAACTCATGGACCTAAGCATTATGATTTCACCCCATTGCTTTCCAGTGCTCTGTGTCTGTGATGCACACGGGATGATGGTACTCAGGTGCACATGTCAACTCTGATCACTTTCACAGCAGTCTGCCCACACAGGCAGTAAATTATATAACTGTCCATGTGTCTAGGACTGGTCCATGACACAAGAAACAGTTGCTCATAGGCATCCACAGATTAGAAGCAATTATATAACATATCAGCCCATGTGTTCACATGCTTTTACAGAACTCCAGGGGAACTTAAAGACAAGGAGACACCTTCCCTCCACGGTGACATCCTTCCCTTTACAGATGGGGAAGTGGCTTCAGACTCAGCCTGAGACAAAGGCCTCTTTCAGAGACCCACATGTTTGTTCTGGAGTGATTTCTTAGTGATCTTTGTACCTGCCGATTTGGACGCCTACCTGGAAGTTGTCATTGAGTTAACATTAAATCATTTTATTTTCTGGAGACTACCTTTTTTTGGGGGGCAGTGAGGGGTGAACAATGTGAGACAGACTCTATGCAGCCCTGGCTATCCTGGAACTCACTGTGTAAACCAAGATAACGTCGAACACACAAAGATCCATCTGGCTCTGCATCCAGAAAGCTGAGACTAAAAGTGTCTATGACTATGCCGGGCTAGAGGTAGTAGTTTTCTGTCGCCCAGGCTGGTCTCAAACTTGTGACCAAAGATGATCTTGAATTTCTGATCCTCCGACTTTTTCTCCTCCTCTTAAATGCTGGAGTTATAGGCACACACCACCACACTCAGTTTCATGCTGGGGTTGGAACACAGAACTCTATGCATGCTAGGCAAGCACTCCAACTAAGCTACAGCCCAAGCCCCATAGTAAATCTCTGTGCTTACACTATCTTCCTTCAAAAGTAAAAAAATCACCAAGAGAAAGTGACAGGACGTAGAAACTTTACCAGCCCCAAAGAGTTAAGAGGGGGCTGGTGATGTCAGGGTGAACCCACTGCCGCCTGGACAGGAAAAGAACTGTGGGCTGTTTTTCTTCTCTGAAAACCAATCCCGGTGGAGTCTCTTGGGCTCTTTAAACCAAATGCCTTTACAGCTTGAAATGAATAACTCCATGACCTCAGCCTTCACGCACGCAGGCCCTGCTGTTATACCTGGAGCCTGGCTGTTCTCGGGGCATCCCGTAAATAACCCGGGTCTGTACAACACATGTCGGAGACGAGCTGCCATCAGAAGTGGTTTCAGCTGGAAAGCCGGAGACTGTCTCCGTGAAGAATACAGTCATCTGGGATCGATTTCTCCCACTCTCATTAAGCCCAGACGCTGGCTCCATTTGCATTGCTGCAGACCATCATAAGGAATTCATTTTTATTGCTTGGAGGTTGGTCTCTCTCCCACATCAATTATAGTCCTCTATGTTACCATTGGACGAGTGTGAAAGGAGACGATGACAGTCTTGTCTCTGGGAAGCAGTTCACAGAGTGTACGGAGATGGAATACTGTGTTCATTGTGAGACTTTGTGGGCTTTAGGCTAGAGATACCAGTCAAAACCTCCCCAGAACACAAATACTCAAACAAAATCAGTAAATCATCTAACTTAACCAAGACTTTTGGCTGCATTCAAACCTAATACTGTATATTTTGTGCAAATGAGTACTTGAATTCAATCACAAAGAATGATTTCCACCCTTGTAGAAGTGAATATAGTAACATTATGTGTGTGTATATATATTATATATATATATAATATATATATATATATATATATATATATATATATATAGAGAGAGAGAGAGAGAGAGAGAGAGAGAGAGAGACTCTATTGCAGAAAACTGATTTTTCCTTTACTAGCATATGTAAAGTGCAGATAGTTTCTCGGTTGTGATGGGACCCCAGGTCCACTGTCCCCTCTCAGTGCTAGGCACCGCTTGGCTTGCTCTTGTTCAGGTCTTGTGCATGCTGCTACAGCCTCTGTGAGTCATATGTGTGTCAATCCTGTCGTTTTGGAAAGACATGATTTCCTTGATTCTTACCATTTTTCTTTTTTTCTTTTTTCTTTTTTTCCATTTTTTATTTATTATTATTTTCTTTATTTACATTTCAAATGCTATCCCGAAAGTTCCCTATACCCCCCCCGCCCCTGCTCCCTTACCCACCCACTCCCACTACTTGGCCCTGGCCTTCCCCTGTTCTAGGTCATATAAAATTTACAAGACCAAGAGTGATTGGTCTCTCTTCCCAATGATGGCTGATTAGGCCATCTTCTGCTACATATGCAGCTAGAGACTCGAGCTCAGGGGGTACTGGTTAGTTCATATTGTTGTTCCACCTACAGGGTTTCAGCCCCCTACAACTCCTTGGGTACTTTCTCTAGCTCCTCCATTGGGGGCCCTGTGTTCCATCCAATAGCTGACTGTGAACATCCACTTCAGTGTTTGCCAGGCACTGGCATAGCCTCACAATAGGCTGCAATATCAGGGTCCCTTCAGCAGAATCTTGCTGGCATGTGCATTAGTATCTGGGTTTGGTGGCTGATGATGGGATGGATTCCCGGATGGGGTAGTCTCTGGATAGTCCATCCTTTCATCTTAGCTCTAAATTTTGTACCTATATCCTTTCATGGGTATTTTGTTCCTTATTCTAAGGAGGAATGAAGTATCCACACAATGGTCATCCTTCTTGGTTTTCCTGTGTTTTGCAAAATGTATCTTGGGTAATCTAAGTTTCTGGGCTAATATCTGCTTATCAGTGAGTGCATATCTAGTGACTTCTATTGTGATTGGGTTACCTCACTAAGGATGATATCCTCCCTGCTTGTGGACGTTGTACATCGTGGTGCGGAGCCTAGTGCGCACCACGATGTACAACGTCCACAAGCAGCTGCTTGTGGACGTTGTACATCGTGGTGCGCACTAGGCTCCGCACCACGATGTACAACGTCCACAAGCAGTCTGGGTATATGCCCAGAAGAGGTATCGCTGGGTCCTCCGGTAGTACTATGTCCAATTTTCTGANGAACCACCAGACTGATTTCCAGAGTTCTTACCATTTTTCTTTCTCATCCTCATAGACCTCACAGGCTTCAGGAAAGAGGTTTGATTTTTAAAAAAAATTCTATGTAGAACTGAGTGCTCCAAAGTCTCTCTCTGCACATTGTCTGGATGTGGGTCTATGTATTAATTCCCATCTACTGCAATAAGAAGCTTCTCTGATGGAGTTTTAGCAAGGCACTGGTCTGTGGGTACATCATTAGGCGTCATTTTATCACTGTGTTCCTTTAGCAGAGTAATAAATAATGTTTATCCTAGGCCCATGGCCTATCTAGTCTTAGGTTCTTGGCCTCTGAAGTAGTGACGTGAGTGAGTTCCATTTCATGAAGTGAAACATAAATCCAACTAGAAAGTGGTTGGTTACTGCCACCACATTAGGGCCCCTACTGCACTAGTACATCTTGCAGGCAGGTCCCTGTTGCAGTCTGCAGGCTTTGTAGCTGGGCGACACTAATGACTACCTTTCTCCTCCAGTTGCATTAAGAGTAGCATGAATGCTAGTCAGTGGGGGTGAAACTTCTAGGTAGACATCAGCTCAACATCTCTGTGTCCGATGACACATATTGTCCTCAGAACTAAGTCCTTACCATTAGATTTTAGAGAGTGATCAATAGCCTCGGCAATAACCTTCGATATTTGTGGGTCTCCATGGGGTCCATGTAGTCAACATGTCAAGACGTAACTCATTTCTGACGTAGGAGACTTTAATAGATGGCGTAAGATGTCTAGTTGGGGCATTGTTTCCCCTGATATTTAATGACACTGTTTAGATTGCTTTCATATTTGTATATATATTTTAAGAAGTTTCTATGGTTAAAGGTTTCCATGTGGCTTTTCAAATAGCCTTTAGTATTAGTTGGCTCTCCCCATATTCCCTCCTTTATCTTTCTCTCTCTTCTCTCTCCTTATTTAATTCTTCTATTCCAGTTTCAACTTTGTCTCTTTACAACGATGTTCTATTTCCACCTTCCTTGGGAAATCATCTACCCACCTCACTTCCACTCTTAGCCCCTTACTAGGTTTCTAACCTCTATGATTATTTGGATCGCAGCACACATATCTAGAGCCTAAAGATGACATCCACATAGATGAAGTATAAGAGCCGGGCAGTGGTGGCACATGCCTTTAATCCCAGGCAGACAGATGGATCACTGAGTTCAAGGCCAGTCTGATCTGCAGAACTAGGGCTATACAGAGAAATCCTGTCTCAAAAAATCAAAATAGAGAGAGGGAGAGGGAGGGGAAGGGGAAGGGGAAAGAGAAAAACCAAGGAAACAAGATATCTGTCATTTTGGGTCTGGGTTACATAACTCAAGATATTTTTTTCTAGTTCCATCCATTTGGCAGCAAATTTTATAGTTTCAAATACTCTTAACAGATGAATAATATACCATATTTTCATTATCTATTCATCATTGATGGTCGTCTAGGCTGTTTCCAATTTCTAGCTGTTATGAATAAAGCAGCAATGAACAAGTATCTCTTGGATGAGTAACTACATCTGTAGCAGGATGCAGAGTCCTGTGAGTGCACACATAAGACTGGTATAGCTAGATCTTAAGGTTCCCAGATCTCTGGGAAATCACCATGCTGGTTTCCATAGTGGCTCTACAAGTTTGCACTCTCACAAGCAGTGAATACGTGTTCCCCTCTCCTGTGTCCTCACCGGCATGTGTTGTTGTTGTTCTTTTTAATATTGTCCATTCTGACTGGTGTAAGATGAAATCTTAAAGTAGTTTTGATTTGCATTTCCTCGTGACTAAGGATGTCACATTTCTTTAATTGTTTCTCAGCCATTTATGTTTCAGCGTTTGAGAAATCTCTGCTTAATCGGGACATTTGCTTCCTTGGTGTTCAGAGTTTTTCCATTTTGTTTTGTTTTCTTTTCTTTTTTGTTTGTTTGTTTCTTGTTTTAGTTCTTTATATATTTTAGATCCTAACACTTAGTCAAATGTATAACTGGCAAAGATCTTTTCCTCCCATTCTATAGGATCTGTAGGATGCCCCTTTGCCTGAATGACTGTGTCCTTTGCCATACAGAAGCTTTTTGTCTTCATAGTGTCCCATTTTTAATTGTTATTTTCAGTACCTGTGGTAGCACTGTCCTGAAAGTCTTTTCCTGTGCCAATGTGTTCAAGACTGTTCTCCATTTTCTCTTCGACCAGATTCAGGGTATCTATCTGGTCTGAGGTTGAGATCCTTGGTCTATTCGGACTTGAGTTTTGTGGAGCATCATAGATACAGATCTATTATCATTCTTTTACATGCAGCCATTAAGTTTGATCAGTACCATTTTTTAAAAGTGCTGTCTTTACTCCAGTTTATATATTTTTTTTTTTACTTCTTTGTCAAAAATCAAATGTCCACAGTGCTGTGGTTTTATGTCTAGATCTTCTCAATTTCTTTGATCAATGTATTTCATAACAATATCACCCATTTTTATTACTCTTTAATAAAACATGAAATCAGGAATGGTGTTACCTCCAGCAGTTCTTTTATTATGTAAGATTGCTTTAGCTATTCTGAAGTGTGTGTGTGTGTGTGTGTGTGTGTGTGTGTGTGTGTGTGTTCCCACACAAAGTTGAAGGTTGTTTTTTCAACTTCTGTGAAAAATTATGTATAATTTTGATGAGAATTGCATTGAATCTATATATTGTCTTTGGTAAAAGAGCCATTTTCGAATATTAATCCTACCAATCCATGAACTTGGGAGATCTTTCTATCTTCTTGTGTCTTCTTCAGTTTCTTTCTTCATGGTCTTAAGATTTTTACTATACAACTCTTTCACTTGCTTAGAGTTATTCCAAGATATTTTTTGAGGCTTTTGTGAAAGGTACCATTTCCCTGATTTTTTTCCCATCATTCCATTTGTCATTTGTATATAGGAAGGCTACTTGCTCTTGAGTGTTAATTTTGTGTCTTGCTGCTGTGCTGAAAGTGTTTATTGGCTATAGAAGTTCCCTGGTGTAGTCTGTAGGGTGTTTTATGTATAAAATCATAACATCTGCAAATAAAGATACTTTGATTTCTTTCCTAATTGTTTCTCCTTAATTCCTTTCAGTTTTCTTATTGCTCTAGCTATAAGACTTCAAGTACTATACCAAATAGTTATGAAGAAAGGGGGCATCCTTGTCTCATTGCTTATCTTTGTGGAAATTCTTTAAGTCTCTTTCTTTTTAAGTTGAGGTTCTATGTGCTTGCTGTAATTTTCCTTTATTTTGTTGAGATGTGTCCCTTGTATCCTAGTCTCTCTAGGACTTTTAGATGTTGGATTTTGTCAAAGGCCTTTTCTGTATCTAGTGTGATGGTCATGTGGCTTTTGTCTTTTAGTCTGTTCATGTGGTGGACTACATTCATTGATTTATGTATGTTGAATCATCTCTGCATCTCTGAAATGAAGCCAACCTGATCATGGTAGATAATGTTTTTGATGTACTCTTGGATTTGGCTTCCAAATATTTTACTGAGAATTTTTACATCTATGTTCATAATATTGGTCTATATTTTTTGGCTTTGTCTTTGTTTGGTGTGATATCAGGGTAATATTGGCTTCATAAAATGAACCAGAAATGTTCTTCTATTTCTATTTTGCTGATAATTTGAAGAATATTGGCTTTAATTTTTCTTTAAAGGTCCATTCAAATTCTGCATTGAATCTATGGCCCTGGGCTTTTCTGGGAAGGGAATTGGAAAAAAGCAAAAAAAAAACCAAAAAACAAAAAACACTGACTTTCTTTTCCTGAAGGCTATGGGTCTGCTTATTAGCTCTTAATTTAACTTTGTGGGTTATATATATGAAAAAATTCACCCACTCCTTTTTGGTTTTATAGTTGGTGAAGTACAGAATTTTAGAATATGTCCTTATGACTCTCTGAATTTCCTCTATGTCTGTTGTAATGTCCCCTTTTCATCTTTAATTTTATTAATTTGCATATTTTCTCTCCATCTTTTAATTAATTTGGGTAAGAGTTTGTTAATGTTGTTGATTTTCTCAAAGAACCAACTCTTTGTCTCATTGATTCTTTGAATTTGTTTCCATTACATTGGTTTCAGGCCTGAATTTGATTGTCTCTTGCCATCTACTCTTTGAGGTTTTTATGTGGTCAGACACTTTGTGCTATGAACTTGCCTCTTAGAACTACCTTCATGGCCGGGCGTGGTGGCGCACGCCTTTAATCCCAGCACTCGGGAGGCAGAGGCAGGCGGATTTCT
>NC_034605.1:9068962-9081050 GCF_900095145.1 Mus pahari | reverse complement strand
CAGGGCTATACAGAGAAACCCTGTCTCGAAAAACCAAAAAAAAAAAAAAAAAAAAAAAAAAAAAAAGAACTACCTTCATTTGTGTCTTGTAGATTTGTGTGTATTGTGTATTCATTTTATACTTTATTCAGCTCTAAAACATTTTTAATTTCCTTCTGGATTTCTTTCTTAGCCCATTGTTTACTCAGTAGTGAGTTGCTGAGTTTCTGTGAGTTGGTATACTTTATGCTGCTTCTATGGATGTGGGTTGTTCTTATTCACTGGTTGAAGGATTTTGTTGCTGTTGTTTGTTTGTTTGTTTGTTGTGTGTTTTATTTGATTGGTTTTGATGTTATTTAGATTTGTTTTCAATTTTCTGATATCTGTTAAGACTTTGCTTTGTATCCTACTATAGTATGGTCAGTTTTGGAGAAAGTTCCATGAGCTGCTGAGAAGAAAGTATATTTTTTAGTATTTGGATGGAGTGATCTGTAGATGTCTGCTCAGCCTATTTGATGCCTGATATTATTTAACTCCAGTATTTCTCTCTTTAGTTTTTGTAAGGATCACCACTCTATTGGTGAGAGTGGAGTACTCCCCACTATCACTGTGGAAGGTCAGTCTGTGATTTTAGCTGTAGTACTGTTTCTCTTATAAATTTGGGTGCCCTTGTGTTTGGTGCATAAATGCTCAGAATTTCAATATCCTCTTGGTGGGTTTTCCCTTTAATAAATATATAGTGTCCTTCCCTACCCCTTATGATTAGTTTTAGTTTAAAGTCTATGTTAGATATTAAAATGGATACATACCTGTTTGCACCTTGGATTCACTTGCTTGGAATACCTTTTTCAATCATTATTCCCTGAGATAATGACTGTCTTTAGTTGTAGCAGGAAGATGATCCTGTTCTCTAATCCAGTCTGTTAATCTGTGTCTTTTTATTGGGGAACTGAGACCATTAATATTGGGAGTTGTCAATAAGCCATATTTATTGATTCTTGTTATTTTTGTTTCTATGGTGTGGGTTTTTCCCACTCTTTTGATTCAGCATCCTAGGATTATTCATTCCTTGTGACTTCTTGGGTGTGGCCAACCTCTTCAAACTGAAGTTTTCCTTCTAGCACCTTCTCTGAAACTGAGGTGATAGACATAAATTGCTTAAATTTGGTTGCATCATTGAATGTTTTTCTTTCTCTTTTAATTGTGATTATTTTGCTGGTTGTTTTAGTCTGGTCTGGTATCCATGGTCTCTCAGAATTTGTAGAATATTGATCCAGACCCTTCTGGCTTTCGAAGTCTCCACTGAGAAGTCAGGTGTAATGCTATTAGGTCTGCCTTTATATCTTACTTGTAATCTTCCCTTGCATCTTTTAATATTCTTTCTGTGTTCTGTACATTTAATGTTTTGATAAGTACATTCCAAGGAGACTTTGTTTCTGATCCTGTCTATTTGGTGTTTGTATGCTTCTTGTACCTTAGTATGTATAAATTTTCTTTTATAATTTCATGAAAAATATTTTCTGTACTGTTGTGCTGGGTTTCTTCTCCTTCCTTTATCCCTATTATTAACAGGTTTGGTCCTCTTGTGGTGTCCCAGATTCGCTGGATGCTTTGTGCCTGAAGTTTTCTTAGAGTTGACGTTTTCTTTGACTGAGCTATCCATTTCTTCTACCTTGTCTTCAAGATCTGAAATGTTTTTCTTCCACATCTTGTAACTCATTGGTGAGGCCTACGTCTGGGGTTTTGATTGACATGCCACGCTTCTCCTTTCCAGTTTTATTTCCGTTCGTTTGTTTGTTTTATTTTAAGTAATTCTATTTCTATTTCCGTACCTTGAAGTGTTTTCATTCTTTCATATGTTCGTGTTTGCAGTCTTCATCAGAGGGAGTTTATTCTTAGAGGTCCTTGAACATATTCATAAATATTCATAAATTCAAAAAATCTTTTGAAGACTTGTGCTTCAGCAAAATTGTATTTCTCTGGGCCGATTGCAAGAGGGTTATTGGCTTCTGGAGGAGGCATGTTGTCTTAGCTATGCACAGAAGGGTTTGTGCAACACATTGGGCCACCCAAGCATCGTTCGCTTATTCTTCCCTGAATTGGTTCTGTGCTCTTAAATGTTGAATCCATAGTCAGTCTTGGTTTGAAGGTCAGGTCAGTGGTTATCTGACTTCCCATTTAGCCTCTAACTCTGGGGGATTCTTGGCACTTTTATGAAGTATAGAAATAGTATCATCCGAATATAAAGTTTGGGATCTGCGATTTCCACAGTAGAGTGCCTGCCTATCCCCAACATCACATAAACTGACTGTGGCAGTGTGCAGTTATAATTCAGGCGTTCAGGAGACAGAGGCAGGAAATCATTTTACCTGAGTAGAAGAAGATGCTGCATAACCCCAGAACTCTAGTTAGAAAAAGCTGGGTCTCCCCAGAATTTAAGATCACTGATAACCGTAAGTGAGATCACAAGCACCGTTGGGAGAAGAAGCAAATTTGGGTTCTAAACCACTTCATGAAGGCACTGTGGAAGCCATTTAATGGTACTGTAAGAACTCCAGCCCCTCCACTGCAGTACCAGTCTCCATGACAGACCCCCTTCAGGAGAAAAGACTTAACTGGTGATACTGTAGAACAGGGAATCCTAACAGCAAGTGAGAATAGACTTCAGTGCTGCATGAAACTCTTGAGCCGTACAGGATGGCTTAACACTGTACAAGGACATTTGAGCCTCCTGGAGGTAGCTCACAGGCCTGGATCGTTCCAGGGAGCCTGTAGAGACGAGGAAGTTGCAACTGGGACTTTGCAAAGTCCTTTCTTGCTCTTTGGATTTCTGTGAATGATTGACAGACTCACTTGCCAGGAAATTTACCCTGACTAAGTCACTTCCTCCTTTGAAGGCTCTTGACTCACCTCTAACTCACCTCCTGTAAGTCTGCTCCTGAGCAGAGAGACAACCCAGGGGTTAGTGTGACTTGGTTTTTCTGAGTTGTAATGTACGATGGCTTTCTTGACTCACAAGTAGTGTGGCTTGTACAGGAAGCCCAGACTGGAGCTGAGTCCTAATCCTATTCTTTACAAAAAAAATAATAAAATAAAATACATCTAGCTCTAGTTTCAGCTCCAGCGGAACTGGCGAATTATGCTACCCAGACTCACCAGAGCTCAGTGTCTAGCTATAGGGTGCAGTGGAAGTTGATCATACTTCTGATTCCCTACACAAGAACACATCAGCATGGTACACAGCGCAAAAGTAGCTTTACTCAGGCTACACAGCCTGCCATTACATCACACATTAAATGTGTGTGTGTGTGTGTGTGTGTGTGTAAGAGAGAGAGAGAGAGAGAGAGAGAGAGAGAGAGAGAGAGAAGCACAGAGTGTGTTTACCATCAAAAAAACTTAGCTGTTCAGATACCATATGTCTTCTAGACTTACTTTCGAGAGGCCTTATAATCTTAAAGAAGAGAGAAAAGAATCTTCCACGCTATGCCTTTCTGTCTATGAAATGCATGTCTATAGAGGGACATTGATGTATACACACACACACACACACACACACACACACACACATACACATACACACACACACACACACACAAGCATACGCAACCTGCAAGCTACTCAATTTCACACACATCATTCCATGTCTGACAGTCCACAACGTGTGCCTATCATGGTTTGTGTATCCCACAGAAATGACAGAGAGCTCCCTAGAGAGAACTAAGTTCTAGATAAGGAAGGACATGTACTATGTAATGCCATGGAAAACCCTTGGGGCAGGGGATAAGTCACTGGAGGAGAACAGGGGCTAAGGGAGGAAAGCCTATCTGCCCATCCCAGAGGAAAGGGCGTCTGAGCAAAAGCTAAACGACTTTCACAAAGCCAAGAACCTTCAACTCAAGGGCTCCTCTTCAAAAGACACTCTTCACACTGAGACTCCACAAGGAATCTACCACCAACCTATTATGCAACCTCAGAGCTCCTAAGGAAGAGGTAAGTATAGAAGGATGCTTCTGCGTCTTCCCAGGAGTGCTGACAGACAGCTTCAGACAGTCACTGAAAGGGACCCTGACATACCTCAAAAGCCTTGATTAGAAATAACCGGAATATGAACAGTAAGTCGCCTTTACGGGGTACTTTGGGGATTGTCAGGCACACTCATTATCAAACAACTCATTCAATCCCAAGGGCATCAAGTGGAAATAGCCTCCATGTTTTCCTAGCTTTTTGATATCTAAAGCCTGGAGCACTTGAGAGAAAAGGGAGGTGGAGCAGGGGAGAGCGTGTGACTTGGACAAACTTGAGGGGAGAAGGACCTGTCCCTGATGAAAAGATTCCTCTGAGGTTGGCCTAAAGAGAGGAAGCCAGGGAGAAAGGAGAACAGGAATGTGGGAGCTGGAGAGGTGGCTCAGCAGCTAAGGGCGCTTGCTGCTCAAGCATAACGTTCAAGTTCAGATACCAGCACCCACATACCAAACTGGCGATGGGCTGGACACCATCCCATGCACCTGCACCAAAGAGCGTGGAGACCGGAGGCTCACTGGGGCTTATTTAGCTACCAGCTTATCTGAAAAATTCCAGCCAGTGACTCCACCTCAAAAAACAAATAAAAAAACTAAAGTAACAAAGTGATAGAGGAAGGCATATGATATACTCGTTTCTCCATCCGCCACATGTGTGCATGTACCATACATACACACGTTTTACATTTTCTAAAGGGTGGGGGTGGTCCTGGAGATATGCTTCAGTGGTTAAAAATGCATGCTCCTCTGGCAAAGGTCTGGAGTTAGATTCCCAGTGCCAACAGTCTGTAAGTACAGTTCCAGGGGAATCCAATACCTTTGACCTCTGCAGGACCTGAAATCGTGTGTTGTTATCCACACATAGACACACAGACACATACACACAGACACATACATATGCACATACACACACACACACACAAATAAAAATAAAATGATCATGGAGACCCACCTACCACTCTGGACAGAGGAAGAGACACCCAGAGACCAACCAGCCCACCGTGGCCTGCCTGCAGTGGGAAGGTATGTGATGGACAGATGGAAGAGAAAGAAGCAAAACACGTTGAACATCATGAAGAGGGATGGAATCGGAGACGTGAGGGTGGAGAGGAGCAGCCTGTTGTGAGTAGTCTGCCCTGCCACCTGAGGCCATGGTGAGCTCGCAGCCTGTGGTGATACTGAGGGCCGTGTCTGAGTCCATGGCTGTGCAGTGGCAGGGTCTGTACTGATGTCCGTGGCTCATGATAGCACTAAAGACCTTGTGGACGCTCCTGGTCTGGCCAGTCACCTAGGGTCCTGTGGATGTCCAAGGGCTGTGCAGAACTGGCCCCGCCACTCACCAGCTGCAGCTCTGGGGAGAGCTAGCCCTGCACCTCTCCTGGGCATCACAGTCGAGCTGGTCCTGGTGGAAGGAGCAGGGGGTAAGCCAGCCCCGAGGGCATGAGAACATGAGAGCTAAGTCGCCAACCCTGCAGCCTTGGGTGAGCTAGCTGCGGCAGGCTGGGTGGTGTGGATGTGGGAGAGCTGGCAGGCTGACCAACTCAGCTACCATCCAGGCCCAGATGCAGGACCCTGAGTTGGTCCACCCCAACATCTACTCCATCTATGAACTGCTGAAGCATGTGATAGGGCCAGCCCTGCAGATCCAAAACTGCAGGATCTCCATGAGACAGGGCAACAACAGGATCTCTGAGTGGAGTCCCTGTGAGGATCCAGTATGGACGGAGTAGCAGAAGCCAGAGGCCTCGAACCAGACCAATGAGTCATTACAACGAACATTTGCAAGTAAAGGTGTGTGGTCAAAAGGGTGCACTGTGAGACGCACTGTGACACACTAGGGCTTCTGAGATGAGATGTTTTCTCTGCTTTGCTTTGTTTGGTTCTTGTTTGTTTGTTTGTTTGTTTGTTTTATTTGGGGGTGTTGCAAGGACAGAGGGAGGATAAGAAGGGATGGGGAAATGAGTGGGACTAGGGTGCATGATATGAAACTCACAAAGAGTCAGTGAAAAGGTTTTTGAACTAAAAATAAAAATAAGTCTTGGGGGCAGGAGAGATGGCTCAGTGGTTAAGAGTACTGACTGCTCTGCTAAAGGTCCTAAGTTCAAATCCCAGCAACCACATGGTGGCTCACAACCACCCATATGAGATCTGATGCCCTCTTCTGGGTCTGAAGACAGCTACAGTGTACTTACATATGATAAATAAATAAATAAATCTTTAAAAATAAATAAATAAATCTTAAAAAGTAAAAGTGAATAAAAAGAGATGAGAGTGAGTAGTGGGGAGGTGTGCCAATAGTTAGTTAAGTGGGCATTCAAGCATGAGGACCAAATGGGGTCAGGGAATCTCCAAAGCAAGCTGGCTAGGGAGACTAAGCTAAGTAAAGAAGCTCTGGGTCTGAGTGAGAAACAGTGTTTGAATGAACGAAGTGGAAGAACAATGGAGGATTTATTCCCAACAGCAGCCTCAAGCCTCCACAAAGCCATGCGCATGCGTGCACACACCTTATACATACAAGTTCACACACAGGGACACACACACACACACACACACACACACACATACACGAAAACAGAAAAAGATGAGTATAGCTTCTCAGTTGGAATACCTTGGCCCACATTCTCAGCCCTTGGGGAGAAAGATCCAGATCCTGAATGAGGTTGAAAGACACAGGACAAAAGCCCCACCTTGAGCCAGCCATAGATGCTCAGAGTGGAGAGGCCCTCAGACACAACCGCCGGCAGGCATCCTCTCTACTTTGTAGCTTACTAAGCATACAGAGCCACATGGGTCTGTAAGAGTCTCTCAAAAGTTTTGCCGTCCTTGAGTCCCTAAGATTTCGCCACATTCTTTGGGTGGGGAGAGGAAGTATGTGAAAGAACATCAGGGTCCGGTTTCCCAGCAGTCGGGCAGAACGCGGGCTTGAACTCAGATGTTTGATTACATTAGAAAACCAAGTTCCATTTCTTTTGCAACTGAGTTTCGGGATGAAAGTTTATGTACGCTATTTGTCTATAAATTCCCAACTTAACACCTACTGGTAGTTTTGCAATGAATGCCTGACCCAGAGTAAAAAGGACTGTAGATGAAGTATGTGCAGATATTTAAGGAGCGAGCAGAGAATCATGAGACACATGATTGGTTTGTAATAACCCTATAATTAAAATGCATCCTCTTCTCACACTGCAGTTTCCAGCAACTGTGAGGCATGATATTTTGTAACTGAATGAAAAGAGAAATGTGAGATCCCTGTTCCCCTCCAGTAATCCAGTTGTTGAAAATATTTGTGAAAATAATTTTAATTTTATATAATATTGTTAACAATAATAATTTAAATACATTTAAAATAATTTGACTCTTTTCACTGCTTATGTTTGTGGTCCTGAAAGGAACTATTTGCACAACCACCAACCATCCAGTGTAACCACCAACCCAGCCAGCTACAGATCCTGCAGTCGGCAATGGTGACCTGCCTATATGATTTGCTAGAGCAATCAAGACAATATGAGAGTAACCTACCACTGTCTGATTAGATTTAAGGCCTACTCCATGAGATGTAACCCATGCCTGACACTGCTCAGGTAGTCAAGAACCTGAGGCTAGATAGGACATAGATCCAGAGGAAAACCAAATACTTCTGTTCTGCTAAAAAAAAACATAGCAATAAATGACTCCTAATAACATTCTCCCTCATTTAGTGTGCCTCACCCAACCATCGTTAGAGAAGCTTCCTCCTACAGTAGATGGGAACACATTCCAAGATCCATAACTGGACAACATGCCTACAATGAGAGACCTTGGAACATTCAGTCCTAAATGGGATGCCTTCATCAAACCCAGCCCTCCGAGCTTAATGAGATAGGCAGAATAGGAAGAAGAAAGATTATAAGAGCCAGGAGAGAGGGGTGTTACCAAGGAAACAGTATCTTCCAGACACAAAGAGACTAAAGCACATTGAACTCACAGAGACTATGGCAGCATGCACAGGGCCTGTACTGGTCCAAGGCAGATGAGTCCACAGGAAAGTGAATATGAGCTTCCATCTCTAACCAAGCTACCTCCACTTGACAACTGCTGGCAAAGGAAAATTATTTTTCTCCAATGGAGTCTCCCTAGGTATACTAACCACACTTAAAGGCAGGCCCCATACCCAACAGTAGATGGCCGTCACACACACACATACACACGCACACGCACACGCGCGCGCACACACACACACACAAAAACTAATGTTATTTTGGAGTATTTTTTTTTTGTCTCATATTGCTTTGTTTTGGCTTTTTTTTTTTTTAACCTTATTGGTCTTTTACCAATATGTATATGACGGTTTCTGATTTTTTGTTCTTATGGGTTTGTGTGTGTGTGTGTGTATGCTTCTCATACTTTTTCTTTGTTGTTTGTTTGTTTGTTTGTTTGTTTGTTAAATCATGGTTTGTTTGATTTTTGGTGTTGGGTTTTTTGGTTTTTTCTTTTTAGTTTTTTGGGGTTTTGTTTTGTTGTTTTGTTTGAGGGTTCTTTGTTTTGTTTTAGGGTTTTGTTTTTTTTTAATTTTGTTGTTGGTGTTGTTGTTTTTGGTTTTTCAAGACAAAGTTTCTCTGTGTAACACTGGCTGGAACTCAGAAATCCAACTGCCTCTGCTTCCTGAGTGCTGAGATTAAAAGTATATGTGTGTGTGTGTGTGCGCGTGTGTGTGTGTGTGTGTATGTGTGTGTACTTATACATGTATGTATATACATATATGTATATATACATGTATGTATAAGTATGTATACATACATATATAGACACAGAAGGCTCACTCAAGCTCTCGACCATCTAGTCTTACCAAATCTGTGAGTGCTGAGATCTGTAAGAGACCCCATTTTATAATATTAAGGTGAGAAGAAGAGAATAATTACACTGTTGACATGTCAACATGAACAGGGGAAATTCCACATGGTCCCACCTCTAGATGAAGAGCTATAACTGGTTAATGCTGCTGACAGAGAGAGAGGGAATTAATATCTCCCTGGGAAGAAATACCACATAGGATGTCTAATCCTCCATCCTAAGTGGTCAGCCCTGGACACAAATGCACACAGACAATGCTACATGCACTCGGTAGTCGGTATATACGTATATACATATGTACATATATACATGTAACAATAATAATAAAGACGAGACCTTCACTTTGGAGGGGAACTCTGGAGCAGTCTGAGCAGGAGGTAGGAGTACAGAACCCATGTACAATGTTCTCAAAATGTTAAAACTAAAAAATACTCAGGCAGATAACAATAGCAGAAGATACACAACACCTATCTAGCTTCTACACACACACAAAGGAACACACACATACACACACAGAGGAACATATACACACAAACACACACACACACACAGAGGGACACATACACACAAACACAATACACACAGAGGAACACACACATACACACAAACAGACACACACACACATACTTCAAACATGCACAGTTACACAGAAATAATTTTCTAGAATGCAAAGGGTTCCTGAGGGCAACTTCTTTGAGAACCTCTAAGTGAAAGAGACAGAAATTTGGAGGGAGGCTACAAATCTCTAATCGGCTGTTTGGCCTTGAATAAACCATTCAATTTCTCTGGCATCTTCTGCCCAATCAAGATGATGGACCAGATGTGCTCCAAATTCCCTCCATCTCCTCCCACACCTCATTCTTGATTCTTTCTCGTGCACAGATACGAACTGCATGCTCAATAAAGTGGAAGGCCCTTCCTGAAACCTGCCTCCCTGAGTACACCAAGGGAATGCCAGGGGGCAGGGATTGAGGTCTAAAAATAACTGCCAGAAGACCTGGGGGTCAGAGGGTTCCTTTCAGGGCCAGAGGAGGAATGATGTCAGTGCCTGGAACCGTCAGCATTCCTGGCCAGCTCAGGTCTATGGGTGACTGCTCAGGAATTTGTGATCCTTTTGTGCCTCCAGAAATGTCAACACTAGCTCTGCCTGAGCTCAGAGTGCCTGTGTGTGAGTAAGCAAGATCATGTGAGTGTATAATTGTGTGTGTGTGTGCGCGCGCACGTGCGCGCGCATATGCAAGCATGCTCACACAAGCACTTGCCCCCACGCTCCATCAAATTGGAGGAGTAATCGGATTTAGACTCTGACATCCTTTCCAGGAAGACTCCCAGATTGTTTTTCAGTGTGCACCCCTCAGCCCTGCCACCTCAGCTGAGAAACACTAAGGGGAGGGCGGGGCTATAGCTTCTAGCAATGCCAGTATCCCTCCCTGCTCAGGTCCCCTCTCCAGCCTCCTCCACTATTGCAAGAACCTGGGATCCTTCATGAGGTTACTGGAAACCGACTCTGAAACACTGTTATAAATATCCAACGATAAATAAACATGAGTTATTTCTGAAATGTACCCTGGAATAGCCAACTGCCCAAACAGCCATAGCTGTGCTTCAGATCCTGGAAAAAACAGAAGTGTGGGTACGGTTTATATTTCCATTGCCCAAAGAAAAATCACTGATCAGGTATGTCTAATCTTAGTTTTCTCTTTCCATTCCTTTCCTCTTATATTAAGCGAAGAGGGAAGAGAAAGGAAAGAGACACGGAGAGAATTAGAGTAAAGGACTTTTAAAAGAGAGAAGGAAGATGCTGTTGTTCAGTTCTGGTGCTTACAGTGGCATCAGAAAACAAGTCTAGATCTTGATATTCTCTCGACCTTCTAAGTACAAAACTAAAAAGATCCAAGATGGTAGAATGTCCTGTGTTTCAAAGTCCTAAAACAAATAGACAAAAAATAAAAATACAGGGAACTAAGGTAAAACAGAAAAGCCACGGTGAAGCCCAGAGTCAACCTGAAGCATCATAAAGGAGTCTGGAATGAGGAAGAAAGTCTGGCCTGAAGACCTGCCTCATAAGAATCTCTACGTCATTAGTTATGGTTCTGTTTGACATGGTAGTATAGAGTCGAACAGCCCTGATAAACTCTCTCCAAAGCCCTGGCCAATGTTCTCATCAGCGAATGTGTCCACAATCCTCTCATGTACTCCCTTCACTCTTAAGACTCAGCAAATTCTGCAAATCACTGAGTCATTGCCAGGGTACATTCTCTATGTGGGATGGGTGAGCCGATGCTGGCAGGATGGTCCCTCTTCTTGGGAAAAGCTGGAGAAACAGAATTACGCCCTGGGTATCTCACAGAGGAGCAAGGCTGACATAGCTGAAATCCCTCCTGGCCAGGTCCTCTAGGGCCAGGATAAGGACCAAATCATTCTAACACTAGCCAGATCCTGCACCATCTGCCCAAGAAGTTGGCCTTAGAACTCTCCAAGGGGGGGGGGCTGGTGAGATGGCTCAGTGGTTAAGAGCACCGACTGCTCTTTCAAAGGTCCTGAGTTCAAATCCCAACAACCACATGGTGGTTCACAACCATCCATAAAGAAATCTGACACCCTCTTCTGGAGTGTCTGAAGACAGCTACAGTGTACTTACATAGAATAAATAAATATTTAAAAAAAAAAAAAGAACTCTCCAAGGAGCCTTAGGATCACACAAACCCCTTACTCATCCCTAATCTGCTCTCTTTGGACGCTGTCCTCATTCAACCGGGAGCAACCCCGATCTCCCTAGCTGGCTCACCTCTCCTCAAAGGGTCCCATTGGACCATCTCTTCCCTCACAGTTGCTAATCTAACTCTAGACTCTTAAGTACTCAGCACTAGCCTTCAGCTCTGGAAGAATGTGGCTGATGCATTAGCACTTGCTTTTAAAGCTCCAATACAATAGTCTCGAGTTATCCTCAGCACAGACCCAAGAGCAACTGTGGATTTTCCAACCAATGGTGTGTCTACTGGAACTCAGGAAGCCCACTCACCGTCCAGAGAGCACTAAGTATGTAGTCATAAAATCTTAAGCATTCTGGGAAATAATAAGCCAGTGAAGAGAGAAAATATTTCATGGTTCACTGAAAACCTTTTTCCAGAACTAAGAGAATCCTTGACCATACTATCCCAGAAATCTAACTCTCCAGAACTGCAAACAATGGAGCTTCAAGAAAGTTTGGCCTTCCCAGCACTCGGGAGGCAGAGGCAGGCGGATTTCTGAGTTCGAGG
>NC_034605.1:9044341-9068896 GCF_900095145.1 Mus pahari | reverse complement strand
AAAAAAAAAAAAAAAAGAAAGAAAGAAAGAAAGAAAGAAAGAAAGAAAGAAAGAAAGAAAGAAAGAAAGAAAGAAAGAAAGAAAGAAAGTTTGGCTTATCTGGTCTAACAGTTTGAAATTTTTGCTGATTATAAATTATGACAAATTAGAATCCAAAAGAAATCACTGACGTTTGGTAAAAATGACAATAGCTGGTCACAGTAGCAAGCACCTGTAATGACATCCCTTGAGAGTGTGAAGCCAGAGTTTTAAGAGTTTGGACTACCTCATGCTCAGTCCAATGTTTGGCTGCGAGCATCCGCCTCTGTATTTGCCAGACTCTGAAAGAGCCTCTCAGGAGACAGCTACATCAGGTTCCTGTCAGCAAGCACTTCTTGGCATCCGCAGTAGTGTCTGGGTTTGTTGACTGTATATGAGATGTATTCCCAAGTGGGGCAGTTTCTGGACAGCCTTTCCTTCAGTCTCTGCTCCACACTCTGTCTCTGCCCCCAACGGAGGAGTTAGAGAAAGGACTAAAGGAGCTGAAGGGGTTTGCAACCCTTATAGGAAGAACAACAATATCAACCAACCAGACCTCCCAGATCTCCCAGGAACTAAACCACCAACCAAAGAGTACACATGGAGGGTCCCATGGCTCCAGCTGCATATGTAACAGAGGATGGCCTTGTCGGTCATCAATGGGAGGAGAGTCCCTTGGTCCTGGTAAGTCTCCATGCCCCAGTGTAAGAGAATGCCAGGGTGGGGAGGTGGGAGTGAGTGGGCAGGTGGGTGAGCACCCTCATAGAAGCAGGAGGAGGGAAGATGGAATAAGGGATTACCAGAGGGGAAACTGTGAAAGGGGTTAACATTTGAAATGTAAATAAATAAAATGTCCAATTTAAAAAAAAAGAGTTTGGACTACACAAAGAGATTTTCTCTGAAAAGACAAAGGGACTCGAGAGGTGGCCCAGTCAGTAAAATGCTTGTTGGACAAGCATGAGGACCTGAGTTTCATTCCCAGAACCCATGTAAAACGTCAGGTACAGCAGTGTGAACCTGTTATCTCAGCACTGAGGAGGTAGAGACAAGAGGATCTCAGGGATTGCTGGGTAGCCAGTCTAAAAACATCAGCAAGCTCCAGGTTCAAAAAGATCCTGTCTCAAAAACTAAAGTGGAAAACCTAAGAAGACATCGCCTTCACACACACACACACACACACACACACACACATACATGAGCGTGTGCACACCCACACACATGCACACATCCACATCCATACTCACAGACACATGCATATACACCACACATACACACATACAGTCATGTACATACATACACAATCACATGTATACACACACAGATTCACATCTATACTCACACAAATACACATACCCAATCACATGCACACACCACCACCCATATTCACATGTACATGCACATATACCACACACATACAATCACATATATATATACAATCACATGTATGCACTCACAGAGTCACATGTATACACACACACACACACACACACACACACACCCCAATGTACACATAAAGAGATTAGTTACTCAGTCTTCTTTGGCTTCAACCAAATCATATAACTTCCTAATGTCAGAAAGACCATTCTTAAGGGCTGCAGAGATGACTCAGTGGTTAAGAGCAGTGACTGCTCTTCCAGATGTCCTGAGTTCAATTCCCAGCAATCACGTGGTGGCTTACAACAATCTAAAATGGGATCTGGTGCTCTCTTCTGGCCTGCAGACATACATGCAGGAAGAACACTCTATACATAAGAAAGAAAGAAAGAAAGAAAGAAAGAAAGAAAGAAAGAAAGAAAGAAAGAAAGAAAGAAAGAAATCTTAAAAAAAAAAAAAAAAGACTATTTTTCCATTTATCAACGTCACAAGAGTAGGACTTTGGCTAACACTAGCATGAACATGAAGACATTTACCTATTAGTGACAACAGATATTCAAGACTATCACATACTCTCTCCTCTGATTATTCCTGGATGAAAGATTTGCAAAGAGTCTCAGAGAATTCAGGCCATAGTCTGTGGTTATGGAGCGAACTTAAACCAATTGTCCCATATGAATCTCAAAACCTGATCTTTTTTTAAAAAAATTATTTTATTAGATATTTTCTTTATTTACATTTCAAATGCTATCCCAAATGTCCCCTATGCCCTACCCCCACCCTGCTCCTCTGTCTACTCACTCCCACTTCTTGGCCCTGGCGTTCCCCTGTATGGGGCATATGAAGTTTGCAAGACCAAGGGGCCTCTCTTCCCAACGATGGCTAACTAGGCCATCTTCTGCTATGTATGCAGCTAGAGACACGAGCTCTGGGGGTCCTGATTAGTTCATATTGTTGTTCCACCTATAGGGTTGCATACCCCTTCAGTTCTTTGGGTAATTTCTCTAGCTCCTTCATTGGGGTCTCTGTGTTCTATCCTATAGATGACTGTGGGCATCCACTTCTATATTTGCCAGGTGCTGACATAGCCTCACAAGAGATAGCTATATCGGTGTCTCAAAGCCTGATCTTTATTCATGAGTCTTCTCCCACATCCCAGCTGTGGGTCTCAGAAAGTCACATAGAGAGACTAACTCTAGCAGTGTAAGCACTTCCTCTTCAGCCTAAACTCGGTGAGTTTGGGTAAGAGAAGCAACGACCATCTAGGACTTGTTAACACGACCCTGATCTTAGGACTTGTTAACACGACCCTGACTTTTGGTATTGACGACCACTCTGGGAGCTAGCGATTGTTGGAGGTTGGTAGACTTACTACACCTGCAGAGAACCTAGACTCAGTCTCCCACCACCAAACGGTGTTTCCCAACCACCTATAACCCCAGGTCCAGAGGACCCCACACCTTTCTCTGAGCTCTGAAGGCATCTACATAAATGCAGAATAGACACACACTTAAAAATATAGATATATATTTAAAACTTACTCTGTTTAATAATATCTTCATATTCAACTCTACCCTACTGGCCATTCAACAGTAGCTGATCTGTGGGTAAAATTAATCAAGTTTGGTGTTTTTACATTGATTTTAGTGTGTTCCATTTCCACGTGTCTTTACGGTCAAAGGGCGGTTTTCAGGGGTTCGCTCTCTCTCCTTCCATCATGTGGATTCCAAGAACCAATGCAGGTCACCAGGCTTGGTAGCAAGTGCTTTTACCCAGTGAGTCATCCCCTGGGCTCCAAAATGAAACAACTCTAAAACAGAGGACTTCTTTGGGCTATAAGACATAGTTTACACCATCTTCATCCTCCACAGAGTATTGGGGTTTGGAGAAAACAATAAAACGATCTTAAGCTGACATTTGAGAGCCACTCCTATCATTGCCTATGGTAATTTTCCTCTTTTTTTTTTAAGTTTAATTTTGTACATGGTGTCTCCAAAATACCTTCAGTTTTCTAAGTGCTGTGCTCAGGGTTTTTTAGTTTGCTGTTAGTGCTTCTAACCCAAAAGGAACGGAACTCAGATGAGCAGACAGGGAAAACGTACCTGTGAGAGCTTCCTGGGCATGGCAACCCAACCGTCTGTGTAGCCTTGTGATGATGAGTGTAAAGAGAACTTCAGAGTTATGTGGTGACTCGTGGTTGCGGTTTTAAACAGGGAAGGCTACATTCTAATTGTTGAGAAAGACTGGAAAGCTGTGGGATCCGCGCACAGCCTTCCTGAGAGAGACAAAAGAGCAACTGAGAACTGCCTTTGAGCGTGAGGAACAATAAATTATCTCTTGACTCTGTGCGACATAGGCTGTTTTAGAAATTTTCTATAAAGCACACAGCTTTTCCCAGCCAACTCCAGGATCAGGGCAGTCTTTCTCTACTGAATTATCATCCCTCTGAAGACATGGGTTTCCCCCCCCCCTTCTAAATTACTGGCTCAAGGATTTAGATTGGAACAACAATAATAGCAAGGCCTCCAGGGTCCTTTTATGGTTCCAGTCTGAAATGTCTCCCACAGACTCATGGTTTGAGTGCTCAGCCCCCGGTTTGTAGCGCTATTTTGCATGGGATGGAGCCTTTAGAAGGAAGATCCAGCCACTAGGTATGGACCTTTGAATGTTCTGGCTGAGGTCTTTACTTCCCAGGATGCTGCTGCATGGACAGCCACTTCACCTTCCTACCCCTGATTTCCTCACTATGATGGACTGAAAGGCAAATGGAACCAGGAGCCGAAGCAAACCTTCTTCTATCCGATGGTCACAGCTGAGGAGAAAAATAACCAATATAGTTTCTGTACCCTAAGCTGACGGTTCATAAACAACAATGGTTTCTCTCTCATTGTTGGAAAAGTCCTAAGTCCCAGATGTGGGTGCGCCATCATGGTCAGATCGTGGTAGGGTCTACTTTCCTGGTTGCAAACCTTTATCTTACCTCTAATTGGGTCCTCACACTGTGGAAAGAGCGTGAGAATGCTCTGGAATCCCTTTTAGAGGAAGACTAACCCCACTCTTGAAAGCTCCATCCATACAACCTGATCTTCCTCCAGACCTGATCACCTCCTCATATTGTCACTTTGGGGTAAGGACTTCAATAACATTCAACACAGCACCAGGAAAAAGGTGTGTGTGTGTGTGTGTGTGTGTGTGTGTGTGTGTGTGTGTGCACGCGCGCGTGTGTGTGCACATGTGATATAATAGACGGGGACCCAGAAGCATCGTTAGCATTTGATTTCTTTCGTGTAACATGGGCAAAGTTGTTCCCTATAGCTCTACACTAAAGCTTAGGACAGCTTGTCAACGCTCTGATCCAAACCCGGGAAACTAGTGATGAAGACAGCACCGGTTTCTCTGGAAGCCTTCTCTGGAAATGTTCCCTGCTTTCTTTCCACGCACTCATTTGTGGGGCGGGGGGTGGGGCTGCCTGCTCGGGTTGATTGCTTTGGCTTTGAATATTTTTCCAGAGTTGGGTAAAAAAATTCACTGAGCAAAAGGCCCAGCATGCACTCTTCCGTTTAGCTCAAGTCCAAGAACAGGTAAGGATAACCTCATGCTAGAAGTCAGAAGTGTGGCTCCACTTGGCGACAGGAAGCAAGTGAGACCTGAGGGGCTTCTGGAGAACATAAGGGCTTTCACCAGCATTGTCTAGTTACATGGTGACCAGCACAATACCTCAACACTGTAGCTTTTCCGGAGTAGAGCTGATGAAGTTGAGACAGAGAGGAGACACCAGCATGAACAATATTCTTCAAATGTCGGGGACTCTTACAGTGTGGGCTTCTCTCCTTCCCCTAAGGCCGGTTCCCTTCTCAGCCTCCCACAGTGACAATGGCAGTTTACTTCTCAAGTCCCAGATGTTCTGTATTGACTTAAGGAGAAACAAATTCTCCTAGCTTCTCATTCCTTTATAACCCAGTGCCCTAAGGTAGCTGTGCAGTGAGTCAGACTCTACAAGCCGGGAAGCAGACGCGTCCCTGAGTAAGCCCCCATCATTAGCAAACACTCTGGGAAAAGGAGCTTTCTTTGCAGAGGTGGGAAACTGTGAAAAAGAAGGAGTAAAGTCAGTACAGGTTCCCCGTCAGGCCCCTCGCCACCGAGAGGCTGTTTCATTGTCTCCTAAGGAAGATCTGGGATGAGAGGTAGAAACGGAGGGACCCAAGGCAGTGTGATTTTCAAAACTCAGGAAAATGCCAGGATCAGGAAACCATGAGCTACCCCCCATGCAAAGTCTAATAAGCACTCCCTCTTGCCACCTAAAAAAGTAAGTCCCAGTTTCAAAACAAGCCCATGGGGTTACCGCCCCCGGCCCACCTAGCAAGGGAAGTGGAAAGAGTGGGTTCCTGCTGTCAAGAACAAAAACAAAATTCCTGCCAGCCAGTGACCTAGTAGATCAGCCCCAGAGAAACCGCCGCAAGGTACACACACCCTAGCACAACCTGCTGCCAGCCAGATGTCACATCAACTCTCAGCACATCCTAGAGCTCAAGATGCCTCCCGCCACACACACCGACAGAGACCAGAGTGGAACCTTTACATCATGTTTTCTTCAGAGAACCAATGACCTGAGAAGACAGTGGAGGAAAAGAGTCCTAGAAAAAGAAATGACTTTCGCATCATCTCTAGCCAGCAGGCTTCGAGAGAATGGGAAAGAGACAAAGACAGTAGTTAGTTACTCTGGCGCTCAGCTTTAGTCCCCTCCCCCCGGGAAAGATGGTCAGCCACATTTGTGAGATTTATGGTGTTTGCATCATCCCATGCACTTTAGTTAGTGCAAGCTGGTACCAACCGCATACTCCTCCAGGAGCACCTGGCCTCTGAGGTTAACTCAAAACAAACCATTTATGTGCCATTAGTAACATGTCTGTGCAGAGTCCTTCCTACAACACAAAGCACAAATGTGTTTATAATGTAGAATATAAAAATGCACTTATCAGCTCCTCTGGTTCCTCCGTCACTGAGTGGAAACTCTGTAAATTCCTGTCATAATAACCCTATGTGTGCCTATAATATCCTGAAAAGTATATGGGCACTCTATAGAGTCCAGAGGAGATTGGGTGATGCAGTGAATGAGATGTTCCTGGAAGACTGTCTGGCAGCATTATTCAGAAGGCATGGAGAAGCAGAAAGACTAGAAGTAGAAAAGGCAGCTGAGCGGTGTAAACCACGATCAGGCCCAAGGAAAGCAAAATATGGAGAGGAAAAGGATAAATGAAAACTCTCTGATGGTGTCAGGCTAGAGAAAAGAGTGCTTAGCTGGGAGTCTGATGGTGTCAGCCTGGAGAGAAGAGGGGTTAGCTGGGAGTCTGATGGTGTAAGCCTAGAGAGCAGAGGGGTTAGCTGGGAGTCTGATGGTGTCATCCTGGAGATCAGAGGGGTTAGCTGGGAGTCTTGCACGGCTGAAAATGAGAAATAATTCCTTTGGTTTCAAAACCATTTGCAGTTCTGTGGAGTTTGTTTTTCCTTCATTCAGTTTGGTTTGGCTGAGCATGGTACCTCGTCAGAGCCGCAAGTGGAAGAGGGCTTACGGGAATAAGAGCATGAGAAGTCAGTCCTCCTCTGGACCGGACTAGGAAACGACTCAGTGGGGATGGAGAGAAGAGAAACAAGCACATTTCCTGTTAAAGCCCAGTTGGGTGAGTACCAGATGCCATCAGTGCCCATACATCGGCTACACGACTCAACTCCACCAAGGGTTAAGTTCAAGCAAGAAGACCCACCTTCCAGACTTTCAAATATCAGTGAAGTACAGCCTTTCTGAGACACACTGCTCACTACAAAGTAGCTAACATTCATTAAGTGTGGTAGAATGGCTCACATCGGCTCATATATTACGATGTTTGGTCCCCAGTTGGTGGAACTCTTTGGGAAGGATTAGGAGGTGTGGCTTTGTTGGAGGAAGTGTGTCATGGTGGGGTTGGGGGAGGCTTTGAGGTTTCAAAACCCCATGTCATTCCCATTTAGTTCTTTCTGTCCCGTGGTTATAGATCAAAATGTGAGCATTCAGCTGTTCCCCCATTCTGTCATCATGGACTCTCACTATCTGAAACCATAAGCCAATTAAACACTTTATTTTATGCCTTGGCTGTGGTATTTTATCACAGCAATAAAAGAAAAAAAAAAGTAGCTAAGATGTTGGGTGGGCAAAGGCAATAAAATGTTACCATTTGACAGGTGAGGAAACTGAGGCCCAGAAAGGCCCCTAGTTGGTATTTCCACCTACAACTAAAGATGCCTTGTTGTTTCCCCAATGTGACCACCACATCCCCAAAGGAGCCTTTGAACAATAAAGTCATTTAGTCATATTGAGTTCAGCTCCCTCTGAAGACAGACTAGAAAAGTGAGGGAATCAAAACCATTGGGTTCTTTCAGTCGCCAGCTCTAAGACTCTTGGAGGAAGAACACAGATTACAGTGAAAACATCCCAGGTTCCAAACTCAGAGTTCTCTCTTTTTTTTTTATTTGTTTTTTATTTGTGTGTCTATGTGTCTTTACATCTGGATGTCTGTGTGTGAGGGAATATATATATAGAGAGAGAGAGAGAGAGAGAGAGAAACATGTGCCTGTAAGCATGCAAAGCCACAGCGTGGGCATCCAATGCCCTCCTCTATCAGGCTGAGCCTATCCTTTTGAGACCAGGTCTCTACCTGAACCTGAGGCTCGCGCTTTCTCAGCTGAGTTAGAAGGAAGCAAGCTCCCAAGAGCTGAATTTTTGGAGTTTACAGCTGTGTGTAGAATGCCTGGCTTGTTTCATGGGTACTGACATCTGAACTCTGGTTCAAGCACTCTTTAACCGCTGACCCATGTCTTCAGTCCAAGTCTCAAAGTTTTCCACTGACTACTTTGGGGGCTCAGCTGGAGGCAAGAAAGGGGTTCCTCACCCTCCAGTAGGATGTGTGTACCTAGTGCCAGCTGTTTGCAACTTCTCTTCCCAGTGTGATCCATGAGTCCCGGGGCCCTGCCTCACCTCTCACATCTGGGCCTTGGGAATACCTCTCACTGTGCATGCTTATACACCTGGAAAGTCCCCTTGTGTGTCATTCGGTCACAGAATTACCAATGGAGCCATGTAAGGTTAGTGGGAAGGGCTTCTGTGCTCATTACTATCAACATGCAGTTGTTTACTCATTGGGAGGATGGACTGGAAAGGCCAAGGCCCAGTAGCATTCCACAGTGCCCTCCGTCGTGATAAGCGAGGACGCGGTCAGAAGCCACCAAGAAAGTCCTGGCACAGCTGGTGTTTGCAGCTCCGAGTGACTCACAGCTTAGAGGAAACTGAATCATAGCTCCGCCTCCTCGTTTCCCAGGAATCAGGGTATACTGCTATCATACACTTTTGGACTTGTGGAAGAGTGACATAGGGCAAGACTGGTACGGCCCTTTAAAAGAGAAGAGGCCAGAAGATACAGAAGAAAACCAGGAGTTAATCAATGACAGAGCTAAGTGTAAGGTCCAGCCCCTACTTCTGGATTCCTACCCACTCTTCACCTCCGGAAGGCAGTGGGGTTTTTCTTAACTCCGTCTCCCTCTTCACTACTTGAGTGACAGCTTGTACTGAGTAATGATTGTCACACAGAAGAGCCTCCTAAACTCTTTGGACTTACTTCATTTATAGGGTCACCAGGTGATTGCTGCTGGGTCCTTAGAAACACTACCTGGATAATTTCTAAAGACTCTTCTGGGACAGCTAACTCTGACAGCCCACTTGACAGAACCTAGAATGAGCCAGGAGACAAAGCTTGGACTCTGTCTCTGAGGGTATTCTACACTGAGTTCATTGCATGAGTGTTAGCATTCTTTGGACTGGGGCTACCAGAGTAAATAAAAAGGAGACAGCAAGCTGAGCAGTGGCATCCATTACTGTTTCCTGACTGGAAAGGAAGTGGTCAGCTGCCTGATGTTCCTGTGGTGAGTGATGGAAATTCTAAGTGAGCTTCTACCGACAGGAGCATGGATGGCCACATGGCGTCAAAGACACCAGTGCCTCAGACCCGTCTACTGACAGGAGCATGGATGGCCACATGGCGTCAAAGAGACCAGTGCCTCAGACCCGTGGCAATGGCAAAGCCTTCCTCTGGTCCAAGTCCTGATATTAAGAATGTTTAACTTTGTGCTGGAGAGATGGCTCAGTGGTTAAGAGCACTAACTGCTCTTCCAAAGATCTGAGTTCAAATCCCAGCAACCACATGGTGGCTCACAACCATCTGTAATGAGAGCTGAAACCCTTTTCTGGTGTGTCTGAAGATAGCTACAGTGTACTCACATATAATAATAAATAAATCTTTTAAAAGAAAAAAAAAAAAAGAATGATTGACTTTTAGCTGAAAACAAGGCGTGCAGAAACTTCCTTCTCCCATGAGTGCTAGGCAAAACTGCTCCCCTGAAACAATGGTTCTCAACCTTCCTAATGCCGCAGTGACCCTTTAATACAGTTCCTCCTGTGGTGGTGAGCCCCAAGCATAAAATGATTTTATTGTTACTTCATAGCTGTACTTTTGTTACTGTTACAAATCATAATGTAAATATCTGATATGCAACCTCTGTGGGGTCGTGACCCACAAGTGGAGGACCACTTCCCTACAGAGACCTCTTACCTTACCCAGATTAGCTAGCCCACCTCCTTCTGGTTCAGCTGTATACAATAAACATGTCTCCTCACTCAGCTGTATACAATAAACCTACCTCCTGGCTCAGTGGTTTTTAATAAACATTGTGAATTTCTGTGATTCCACTGGTGCATTTGCAACAGAGTGCATGGCCCACCTGATCACACCTTTTCTGTATGTGTGTCCATGTGTCTGTCTTTTCTCCATTCTCTCATTGCCTCTGTCAGATCATGGAATTTGCCACCATGCCTTTCTTATCATTAGACTGTACTTTCAAATTAGGAGCCAGTACAAACTTTACCTCCCTTAAGTTACTTCTTGCCAGATATTTGATCATAGCACAGAGATAGCAAGCACCATATCTGAGTAGCGAGCAGACTCCTTATAAAGATTTCCTGATGAGGGTATGCATTACAAATTTTGACATAAAGTAACAATTCAACTTTAAAAAAAAAAAAAAAGGTTTATTTAGAGCCAAGTATAAGTGACTGTGGCTTAGGGTCATGCATCCAAATTACCCTGAAACAGCATGTTCCACATCACATGAAGTCGTATAGTCACAGAACAAAAGAAATCATAAATCAACACATCTGTCAGCTATATTGATGGGATTGGCAGATAAGCCCCGGGTCAGCCGAGCAATCTGCCCTACAAGACTCCTGTGTCATCGTACCGGCATCCCTAAAAGGGTTTCCGAAGGCCAGTCAGATGGTCTTTGCCGCGTATTCCCAGAGTTATCTAGTAGCCATGAGGATTCGAGGTAAGATGCAGAGGTTGGCAGTTAACAATTATTAAAAGGAACTAGAGATAGCCCAAGCCAGCTTTGGCTCTTGCCTCCTCTCTCTCCACAATCATGAAGTCCTGGACGGCTGAGACCAGGAAGTCTACAGCTTCCTCGATGTTAATGCGGCTTTGTCAGAGAATTTCAGTCTGTACACACAAGCTAACACCTTAGGATTTCCTTTCCCAGTGCACGCCAGACTGTAGAGAGAAAGCCGCAGCATGGAAAGAGGCTACAAGAGCAGCCCTTTGCCGGTCACCATTCTTTCATTTTAAAACCTTCTCAGCACTGCACCCCACTGGAAACTGACTCCAATGTCTCCCCCGAGCCCTCATCCCCCAAGTCTCCTCTCTCCTTCACCACTCTACAAGCAATGAATAAA
This sequence comes from Mus pahari, assembly GCF_900095145.1. NCBI lineage: Eukaryota > Metazoa > Chordata > Mammalia > Rodentia > Muridae > Mus > Mus pahari. The sequence continues at coordinate 9,057,693 of NC_034605.1, read as the reverse complement.
ATAAATGGCTGGGTGAGAGAGAGTCCCAGCTGGATAGCACTACGGGGTTTCCTCATCCCCTTACCCCACGCCAAGAGAACTCTGGTTCCGTAAAGCTTCATGCGGGAGGTGGAAGCTGGAGGAGAAGTGTATGCTGCCTAACTCATCTGAGTGTTTGGGTAGACTGGCTGGTTTCAAGGAAAAACTACAGATCCAGTTTGGGCTGTGGAAGTGAACAACTTAGCTCTAAAAGACAAATAGGGACTGGGAATGGAGCTCTGTTGGTACATTGCTTACCCAATATGCACAAACCCCTGGTTCCATCCCTAGTCCAGATGCCTGGATACCTATAATCCCAGCACTCGGGATGTGGAGGCAGGAGGATCAAGAGTTTAAGGTCATCCTTGGCTACATAGTTCAAGGTCAGCCTGGGGTACGGGAGACCCTCTCTATAAATATGTAAATAAATTTTTAATAAAATTACCAGTCTTTCTTTTAAAAACTGTGTTTATGATGTGCAGATTCATCAGCCTTAGAGCTACTGTTTCTGAGATGCAGTAAAGAGGAGGCTCCACGTGTTCTATGTTTTGTTTTGTTTTGTTTTGATTTTTAGCATTGGGACCATTTTGTAGAAGGTTTTTCAGGAAATCCAGATCTGCCAGGAACCAGGCATCTGGGTGTGTTTCGATATTCACATTGACCTGAATGGTCATGGAACAGTCCAGAATTCCACATACCTAACCCACCCTAAACTCAGTATTTTGGTTAGGTGTGTTTTGTACCACCTCATCACTAGGCCTGTGGTTTTCTAAGGCCTCCTCCCTGCCTCTGTTCCATCAGGTTCTTCGCTCCTCAGTGGTGTATATCGCTTAGGGCCAAAACAAATATCGAAAACTGGAACAGAACGGGGCTTTTCCAAGGGAGGGGCTGCCTGATACCTTTTCCTCTACAGTCTTTATCCTAACTCCACTTTCATGTCAGCTGCACACCCAGCTGGACTAAGGGCCTCCCCCCAAGCTCCTCACTGTGAAGATTTTCAAGTTTCTTTAGATTGGCAGCAAAAAGGGGACATTGTAGCATTGGAAAATACTGTACTCTTTAATCTACCTCAGACTACAGAGCACCATGATCCACAGGCTCAGTCCTTCCGCCTGCCCTGCCATCTCAAATGTGAGCCCCTCTGCTCTGCAGCAGGATGCAAGAAAAAAAAAAAAACAAAAAAAGAGTGATGAAGACCCCCAAGCTGGACATGGTGAACCATGCAGGGGTCAAGCACATGCTCTGATTTCTGCAATCAAATGTGTTTGCTTCAGCGCCATGGAGAGAGCTCAGCAAAGTGGTTGTCTTCAAGAACAAGGATGTTAATTCGATGTCTAGAGCCAAAGCCATATATGGTGATGCACACGGAGATGTCAGAGATATTCCTGAGGGCTCACTGGCCAGACAAACTTGTCTACTTGGTAAGTTCCAGGCCAGTAAAGAAGCTTGTCTCAAAGTTTAAAAATGTGGATTGCTCTTGAGGAAAAACATCTGAGGTTGCCCTCTGGCATTCACATGCATGCTTATACATGCATGTGTGCATACACACACTATCACTCTCTCTCTCTCTCTCTCTCTCTCTCTCTCTCTCTCTCTCTCTTTCATACATACATACTTGCACATACACTCTCACACACACACTTTCACACACACACACACACTCACACACATTTACAAACTCATACACACACATTCACACACACATGCACACACATGTGCATATACATACACACACACATGCACATGCACACTCAAACACACACACACACACACACACACACATGCACACACGCATGAGTGCATCTTCTGGTTGGAAGTATAGGTCAATGACAGACAACATTATCCTGAATGAAACTCTGGGTTCCACCCATAAAGCTAAACTAGTTTATTACATCGTAATTACATAATCTCCGACTTGTATTAGGCACCTCTGTCAACGTCATTCTTCCCTTGAGAACACCAATGGCCTGGATCTGATGCTACTAAGATGATGAATGGGCAGTGATACAAAACAGCCCGTCTAATTGTGTTGCAGATTACACAAGATGATGTCTTTAGATGTCTGGCACATGCTTGACCCCCAGGAGATGGGTACTAGCTTATAGCCACAGCTCATGAAGCTTTCTCAGACCACTCATGGCTGTCAAGGTCTTTCTTCTGTCCAGACTCTGTGAATCTCATTTAGCAACTGTCATGAGTAAAACTCCAGTAAGATACCTTATATTTACCGTATCCAGAACAGTGTTGTGTCCCAGGAAAGATTAAAAACAACAGCACTGTCCAATTGATCCTGGATGTTCTCTACCCACAACACTGGGTACTCGAAATCCCCCATCTACTCCACAGGGTCCTCCTCTTCTTTCTCCATAACTGACCACCATGGATTAGCATCTCTGTGAGTGCAAATACAACCAAAGTGTGACCAACAGATATGAGTGGACATTTAAACCTGCAGCAGGTAAGACAAGCATGGGAATTGTTTCCAAAGTACCGAAGATGCACTATATACTCATATAGGAAAGTATATTAGGAGGGGGCACATTCCTGAACATGGTCAGTTTATAGCCATGGTTTAAGAAGAAAAAGATAATGGACACCCTTCTGAGCATGCTTCGCTTACGACAATGTATAGGGTATGTGTTTGAAAGACTAAGATAGAGGGCAGGAATGCCTTTGGAATTGGTCAGTCAGCTTATACCACACAGAGAGTGAACAGGTGGGGGGGGGGGAGAGAGAGAGAGCTTTGAAGGTGTAAGAGTTTGTGTCTAATGATGCCTGCCTCACTGAGTGGCTAGCATCTCCTTTGCCAAAGCAAGGTAAGATAGGCAACCCTTCGATACAGAATGAAACAATTTTCTTTGAACAGCTGCCCCTCCCCCACCTCCCACAGCCATTTTTATTGTGTGCAGGAATTCAAATGTTTGAGAGTTTGAGGAGACTGCTGTGGTGAGCTGTCATGGATTGGAGTTGAGAGACTGTCTAATCCCTTCACTGTCGGGGAGAGAGACCTTGTTAGGAAAATGAGCTAAATTTGAGCTCTAGACTGGCCCAGACCCCTGGCTTTCAGTGGCAGGGGGACCATGGGGAGAGTAATGAGATCATGTCTGCAGAGGCCCCCCAGCCCCATGGAAAAGGATCCTTCCATCACTTCTTAGAAAAGCCTTAGCCCTCCAGCCATTTCTGCTCACACCATCTCAATTTTCCTGTCTGGCTACAGCCACCAACAGCAGCCTGCCACATCCTGCCAAATTTCCATTTACTTGGCCCCTGGCCTTTCCGTGCTGTTACGTTCCTCCCCTCAGGACCAGATGCAGGTCTGAGCACACGTGCGAGCGGAGTTTTTAAACGTGTGGTCCCCAACCAATCATTTAATCTTTCAGATAACTTCAATAAAGGGTGCCAGGGTAACTGAGGATGCATGGTTAGGTTTGTTTTTCTACCCTTACGCAGTCCCTCTATCTGTCTGGATGTAGGGATCTGAGGAAGGAGAAGACAGTGGGTTTCTTTGTAGGAAATGTGCTACTGGGGGTAGAGTAACTCGGGCTTTCCGGATCCTTTGTTGATCTTTAGCTATGTGAAGTTTCCATTTAATGGTTTCTCATTGCACTCAGGTGGCTGTTGATGGGGAACCTCAAGGGGCTCCTTAAACAATTTTACCCCAGACACCATAGGACTGGGCTCCAATTTCACCTCTCATGTCGATTCTTCTTGATGTTAGAAGATAAATCCCTTTTCAACCCTAGTTTCTAGTCTCTCGCCTGTGAGATAGCCATCCCTGTCTGGGACTGGGGAGAGACTTAAGGAGGTTCGCCTGCATAAGGAGCCACTGCAGCAGGAGGACGAGGATGGGTGTGTAAATCGTAGGAGAAACAGAGGGTGGCAGATGTCACAGTCAAACGGAAAAAGCCAGCTACTGGAGGCAAGGCCATGGAACATTGGCTTTCCCATGCATTAATTAGGCTTGGTGTGTTATTTAAGACATAGTTGGAGAGGGATATTCGAGATGAATAGGGGGGAGTTGGAAGCAGGATTGGGGGGTGAATATGATCAAAACACATCACTACCTATATGAAACTCTAAGAAATAAAGCAAAATAGATAGCAGCAGCAGGGTAGAGAAACGTGGGCAGACAGATAGGGTTTTCAATACTGCACAAAGACACTCGCTTTGCCACTCGGAACCAAGAGTTCTGAGCAAGATATCAATGGACCTTGGGAAAAAACCAACAGCAGGAAGACTCAGCCAGACATGGTGGTCACACCTTTAATCCCAACTCTCTGAATCAGAGAGAAGTGTATCTCTGTGAATTCAAAGCCAACCTGGTCTACCACGGTAAGTTCCAGGTCAGCCAGGACTCCGGAGTGAGATCCTGTTTTTAAAAACTAAAACAGGCAGAAGGATTCACCCTGGGAAGAGCATTCCTGAGGCAGCCTGTAAGTAAGAGACACTCAAAACAGTCAAGCAAGTACCTCAAAGTGTGGAAAATATGTGACTGCGGGGTGCTCACCCCTGAGAGGAACATCTGTACAGACCATCAAGGAAGGGGGGGCAGGTTGTAAGACTCAGAAGTTGGGGAGACTAAGGAGAAACAATGAACTATAGACTTGACAGAATTGTTGTGCTCGTGAACTCACAATAGCTTTGGCCGTTTGTACAAGACCAGCACAAGATGAAGCTAGTCAACATTCCAGCATGGAAGGAACCGGGCTCACCAGCCCCTACTTTTAGCTGGGCAGCTACGGACAGTTGGTGGTTCCCAAGGGAGGAAGAGTTCAGTTTCTGTAGGGATGTGGCCCTTGGTGCATTAACCATGCTCCAGTGGATGGACTTCACACCGGTGAATATATAAGCAGCATTAATTAACTAAGATGGGTTATTTAAAAATAAATAAATAGGAGACGGGTGTGGAAGGTGAGTGGGGTTGGGGGCAGGAACAAAGGTGAATAGGATCAAAAAGTGTTGCTACAGGTATGAAACTCTCAAGGCATAGATCAAAATGGTATAATTAATAATAATAATAAAAAGTGTGCCTTGAAGCCACTTAAGAACGAAAGTGCTTGCCCTGCACCCAGACAGCTCGTATTCTGTCTGTCACTCTAGGGAGCACCAAGACAGAACTCATCTCCTTTAAAGAGGAAGTCAGTGTGGCACTCCAAAGGGAGACGGTGGCCTTAGACTGTTGGTTCCTCCCTGGGAGATGGACTCGGGCCACCATTAAAGTGTGGGTTCTGTCCCAGTGGGAATCCTAAGGTTCGGCCTTAACCAGTGTGTGCCTGGCGTGCATTTCTGCACTTCTCTGGAACTTGTTTCCCTTAGTCGTGATCTGGAAATCACAAGAATTTCTAGCCCACGGAGATAATCTTAGAATTTAACATTTTAATCTATGGGAAAGACTTAGAACCACACTTTGCACATTACAGGGCTCCTCCACTAAAGTTAGTTAGTTAAGACGCTGGTTGGTTTTCTTTCAATCAAATAATGAAAACTTTGAAAGAATTTTGGAGGTTTGGGCTGGGGTGTAGCTCAAACAGTGAAATGTTTGCCACACAATCATGAGAACCCAAAGTTGATCCCCAGAATTGACATTAAAAAGCCAGGAATGGTAGCATAGACCTTGCAATCCCAGTAATGAAGAGGTGGAGACAGGAGGGGCCCTTGGGGCTTGCTGGCCGGCCAGCCTAGTCCGATTTCCCCAAACCCAGGTTGCAGTATGAGAGCTTATCTCAGAACGGAGGAGGAAGAGGAGGGAGAGGAGGAGGAGGAAGAAGTGGAAGAGGAAGAGGAGGAGAAAGAGGAAGAGGAGGAAGAGAAAGAGGAAGAGGAAGGAGGAAGGGGAAGAGGAAAAGAAGAAAGAGGAAGGGAAGGAGAAAGGAGGAAGAGGAGGAGGAAAAGAAGGAGGAGGGAGGGGAGAAGGAAGAGAAAGAAGAAGAGGAAGAGGAGAAGGAGAAGAAAGTGGATAAGTCCTAAGGAACAAGACTGGTGGCTGACATCTGTTTTATTTCAACATGCACATGTGTCCATGCTAACGAATGTGTACACACACACACACACACACACACACACACAAGAATTTTGGAGGCAAAAGTACAGCTATCCTACAAGCCCCTTGGTGAATAAACAGAAGCTGGGAGAGTTAAATAACATGGCCAGGATCTCCCTGCTCTGAAAGCCTCTGGTGGCCCATTTCTCATCACAAGTATGGAAGAGGCCAGTCGTACATTGACCCTTCTAAAGCAGCTCATGCTCAACAAGGACAGGAGATAAGGAAGTCGTGTGCTTGAATCCTCGGTAGTGTTCTCCCACTTCAGGCCCTTGAACATGCAGTGGAAGGAGCCAGCTCACAAGGTTCCTTGGAGGCAGAGCCTTGGCTGGTTCCATGAAACCACAAGCTTGTACTTTTTCTCTGTAATTTGTGGGAGGCATCAGCATTTCCTCTTTGGAGAAAGGGCAGCCAGCCCTCCAGGTCTGAGGCAGGCATGGTAATCAGTAACAGCTGCAGCCTCGGCTGGCCAAGGGTCAAGGCTCCAGCCCTGTGCCCCCCCCCCCCCACGGTTTTGCAGTCTGGCTGATCTGGAGCTCAGAACCACCACCACAACCCCAAGCACAGGGCCCCATTCTCTCTTGAGCCAGCTGTTTGGATTAGCGTACCTGTCAATCTCCAGAGAGAGAGACTGGAATGACACAGGTCCCCACTCAATGCTGAAAGGATAGATTTGTGAGTCAATGAATGAAGGAAACGTTCTACCTCTTTCTTCCTTAAACACGGTCTCAGGAGAGCCATTGCTCAACCTAATGGGCTTCCCAGCCCTGTGCTGAGAAAGGAGTGATAAGTTCCATGTCCAGGTCTCACAGGTCAGAGAGCAGACAGCCCTCTGACCCTCCACCAGGTCATTCCTCCTGCAGGAAGGGCTCACGCCTGTCTTTCCACGGCACAGCCAGTGGCCATGCACTTGTGCAGACAGCATCAAAGGGAAGCCATCTCCAACCTCAGCACCACGCCCCTGGCTGTAGAAGAGCAGACTGCTAGTAGGCCATCAATGGGAGGAGAGGCCCTTGGTATTGTGAAGATCATAAGCCCCAGTACATGGGAATGCCAAGGCCAGGAAGCAGGAGTAGGTGGGTTGGGGAGCAGGGTGGAGGATGGTATAGGGGGCTTTGGAGATAGCATTTGAAATGTAAATGAAGAAAATATCTAATAAAAAATTGAAATAAAAAAATCATAAAAAAAAGGGGGGGCTGGTGAGATGGCTCAGAGGGTAAGAGCACTGACTGCTCTTCCAAAGGTCCTGAGTTCAAATCCCAGCAACCACATGGTGGCTTACTACCATCCACAATGAGATCCGATGCCCTCTTCTGGTGTGTCTGAAAACAGCTACAGTGTACTTACGTAAAACAATAAATAAATCTAAAAAAAAAAAAAAAAGAAGAAGAAGAGCAGACTGCAGAGGCAAATGGAAAGAAAGGGCAATTCTATGCAGAAGGAGGTGAATAAGTCAGGATTTGGGGTGTCTCTGGGCCTTGGGCCCACTCTCCCTGGGGCCTATGAAGAAAGGGCTAACTAATTAAATAGGCTGGGAAAGCTTCTGCAAAGAGTCAATAGGAAAAGCCACCAGCAGGCCATCTCAGGAGAGGCTGTGGTAACCTGAAGGCCAAGGCAAAGAAGGAGTGTGGCAGCATGCCTGAAAAGGCTGCCTTTCAATCAGAGCAGTGGAGAGGCCGTCTGCCTTGTTCTCCCAGGTGGCCCTTTGCTCTGTTCTGTTGGCTGGCTCAGAGTGGGAAGCCCTGCTGAACACTAAGTTCTCAGCCCTGGTATGAGGGACCATCCCCTCTGCTGTTGCATTCCCCCATCTTTGTAAACTCACCAACACTGACCCCTTGTTCAAGGCTGGGGACAAACCCACTGACGCAGAACCCATAGGCCATGCATCTGAGCCTTACCACGTCATAGCTTGAAGTGGTTTGGAAGTGAATCTGTTTCTGGGTTTGTTTTGAGACCAAAATGCATGTTTTGACTTACTCTACCCTTTCCTGTTTCCATAAACTTGTTATGACTGGTTCTTTAGAGTACATGGAGAAAACAGAATTCACAGGTTTGGGGAAAGTGGCCAGTATTTCCCCGAGGAGTGCCCGGCCTGAAGGAAAATGTACTAGGTGCTTTTCTGATTGCTGTGACAGAAAGATCCACAAAAGCAATTTACAGAAAAGTTTATTTGGTCCCTGGTCCAAGGGTTCGGTCCCTAAAGGTGCAGAAGACGTGACATGGCTGGTCACATTACATCCATAATCAGGAAGTAAAGAGAGATGGATGCTGGTACTCAATTTGATTTCTCCTTTTTATTCCAGTCAGGTCCCCCGTCGGCCCATAGGAGATGGTACTACCCACATTTATGCTGGATCTTCCTATAAGAATTAACCCAGTCTAGAAGCTCGCTAACAGATATGACCAGAGATTTGTCTCTTGGGAAACCCTAGATTCTGTCAAGCTGACAGTATTAACCTTCACACGCGGCCTTGGATAAAGAGAGTGAGCAGCCAGAAGGTACCGTACAGTGTCAGGAGCAATAACAGGAAAGTGAAGCCGACCACCTAGAGAAAGCACTGGGTCAGTGTTGACTAGGAGTCTATCATGCATGCGGGACCATCTGAAGCTCTTACTTTGTGTTCTGGACTGTGCTCACCTCCGACTACATTTCACACACCAGGAGTCCTTCATTTCTCACTTTCTTAGAATAACACAAAGGCAAAATTTCAGTTCCAGTCTATGGAGCCCATGGGGACCAAAGAAACGAGTGTCCTGGGCCAACCCTGCATTTGGAGGCACCCTACCAGCCCCACACTTAGGACTAACAGCAAGATCACGCAAGCTGTGTGCACAGGGATGGCTGTGTGGAGCTAGGGGACATGTCACCAGCAGCATTCCACCACAACCCTGGAACAGCCAGCACACCACCCTAGACTAAACAGAAGACAGGAAAACACTGCTTGCAAAGAATTGCTATTTTTACATCCCCTTTTCCAGAATTACAATATTCCAAGATATGAATTCAAATCAGAAGGCATGGTCAAAAGAGAGCAAAGGGCCCGGAAGATACCCACAAGTGAGAAGGATTCATTCCCTCCTCCCGTTGCCATGGCATTCTTTCACCTGGGTACCTCGGCTAAAAGAATACAGATTCTTGGACACCCCATCCTTGACTGACAGAATCACTCCAGACGAAGTGATCTAGGACTGTGTGTCTCCAGTCAAAAGTCCCCATGATTCTCTGCACCACTGCTCAGAGGCAGGGACCCAGAGAGAGACATCTAGATGCTTAAACGCAAAACAATCCACAGAGTCATAAAAAGCACTTTAAATTTTATTTTATTATTTTTGTGCATAGGGACATTTTTACATACATGCATGTCTGTGCGCCATGCGCATGTAGTACCCCTGGAAGCCAGAAGAGGGTGTCAGAAACTCTGGGACTGGAGTTTCAGAAGGTTGTTAGCCTCTGTGTGGGTGCTGGAAATTGACCTCAGGTCTTCTACACGAACAGCCAGGGCTCTTAAACACTGAGACATCTCTCCAGCCCATTTAAAAGGCACTTTGAATGAAAGGTTGTTCATCTGCCAAGGAAAGAAAGGTTGAAGGTGCCCGAACAGAGCCACCTAGAGTTTCTGTTATACTGTTGGCCTGTTGTGCTATTACAAGGAATGTGTGGAATCTGTGTCCAGACAGATCTCTGTCCTGATCTGTTCTGGTCTGAATATTTTCCCTACCAAAACTCAGTCACTCTCCCACCCCTATTTCCAACCACTTCAACTTGACCCTTGGAGCAAAACTTCTGGAAACTTCAGATCTCTGGCTGATGTCATCTCTGACTACCATCCCCCAAAACAGACTCCAATGGAAGGCCTTTCTCAGCTCACAGACTTGGAGCAGACTATATTCTCTCAGACAGGTTGATGGCACACTGACAGGAAAGGGCTAGCAACAGGCAAAGGTAACTGATTTCCCTAAGGTCACACAGGCAAGGGGAAGGCCAAGCAGATATCAGAACCCAGAGGTTCTGTGAAACAGAAGCTCAGCCCTAGCCTATTTCCTGCAGGACTAAAATCTGAATTGGAGGCTGGAGAGATGGTTCAGCAGTTAAGAGAACATACGGCTCTTTCAGAGGACCTGAGTTGTAGTCCCTGCACACATATCAGACAATTTACAACCACCTGTAATCCCAGCTCCTAGGAATCCAATGCTTCTAGCTGCTTCTTGTGCCTCTGATCACACGTGCACACACCTACACACAGACACACTCATATTAGTTATGCATACACACAACTAAAAGTAATAATAATAAAAAAGAAAACCTTTTCTAATCTGGCTATAATTACACACTGACTTCCAGCACTGGAAAGGCAGAGACGGAGGATTCCTGGGGTTCACTGGACCCAGAGCCTATCCCAGTTGGAGAGCTCCAGGATGGGGAAGAGGCGCCGTATCAAAAGCTAACGTGGAAGAGCTGGAGAGGCGGCTCAGATGTTAACAGCACGGATTGTGCTTGCCTAGAACCCACGCAGAAGCTCACAACCCTTCTGTAAGTCCAGTTCCAGGGGATCCGATGCCCCCTCTGATCTCCTAAGGCTTTGGCACGTATGTGATGCACGTTATATATGGATGTACACACACATATACATAAAACTAAAATTAAATTAAGTGAAAAACATAGACGATGATTGAGAAGCAATACTCTAGGCTCATTCACACTCACATAGACAGATGCACACACACACACACAGAGAGACACACACACATACACACATGCACACACACAGAGAGAGACAGACAGACAGACTGACACACACGCAGGCACACACATGCACACTGAATGAGTGGATGAACGAGCCCCCTGAGCACTGAAGTACAGCCTGGTGACCGTAGTTAAGAACCCCGTGTTGTACCCTTGCAGTCGGCTGAGTCTTCCTAAGGGGTTCCCAACCACACCAGACACAATGTCTACTTTAGCTGTCGTGATCATTGCACAGCAGGTATCACATTGTACCCCTAAATCTTACAGGATATTGTCAATTGCAGTTCTACAAGGCTGGGGGAACATCTCAAAATTTAGATTTCATTTTAAAAATCCAAAAGACAACCCTGAGAACAGAAAGTGTCCCTCATCCGAACCCTTAGTATTTCCAGTAAATAGTCTAAGGGCCGTGGAGGTAACACTCTCAGTTAGCTCAGTTGTGACACGTGAGATCTCTGTCCACCTCCAACTACTAGGACTCAGCTGTCTCCGGTGTCCCAGAGCCATAGAGGTTGCATGGAATAGTAACTGGACAGCAGTGAAGGGTCATCTGAAGATCACCAGCAGGCCCGGGCCTCTGCGACTTGGAGAACCCCAGCTACCCTTTCCCATGAGCGGACAGACTAGAGGGTACTTTGACCAGACTGGTGTTTTGGTGCCTCCGAGTGGCCAAATATTTGAACAGCAAACTGGCTACAAATTAAGGTCTGGTCAGCCTGTTCTTCAGAGCAAGGCCCAAATCATTAAGAAACGCTGTGCAGGTTGGTGAGATGGCTCAGTGGTTAAGAACGCTGGCTGCTCTTTCAGAGGTCCTGAGTTCAACCCCCAGCAATCGCATGGTGTCTTAAGACACCTATAAAGGGATCTGATGCCCTCTTCTGGCATGTAGGTGTAGATGCAGAAGTAGATGTAGATGAAAACAGAGCACTCCTACATTTAAATATATATTTCATCTATAATTAACATAATATTAATGTTATATTTAATATCATTCATAACATATAAAATAACTTTATATACTTAATATATAAGTGTATATTAAATATATATAAATGAGGAGACAGACAGAAAGACAGAAAGAAAAACGTGTGCATTATGACAACACAGGATCACAAATTTGTGCTTAACTGTTGGCTGACAATATTTTTGGGTGATTCCTTGATTCAGCCAAACTACTCCCCAATCTGTCCCTTTCCTAGATTCATGACTTTGGGGTTTGCTTAGTGACCCGTTGATTGTAACCATCTTGTGACCATTAGCTTGGGACTGTCCACTGGAGCATGATGGGACCTCTTCTGGGAACATAACTAAGCTATCCTTAGGAAAAGTTCAGTGCCAAGGCATACTACTCCCTGGGCCCCTCCTCCCTTGTGTCTGACTGATGATGAGCACATTGCTTTGCAGACCCAGCAGTCACTGAGAAGAATAGCAGTTACGAACCCTCGGGGGTTTTCTTTTCTTTTTCCTTTATTTCTTATCGTTTCTTGGGTGGACACTGAGCCATGAACAGCCATGGAAGTCCTTGGAACTGGCAGAAAGATGGCAGTGAGGGTCTGGAGAAGAAACAAGAGACCCAGGTGGCCAGGTCCTGATCTAAATGTTACTCTGGTTCTAACCTTGCTGACTCTGGACTGAGTCAGGGAACTGGAGGGTCTTTGACCCTGTTCTGCAGGCATGCTGGGCTCATAAAGGCCATGGCCCTCTGCCAGACGTCCTCATTGCCCTGGGTTTCAACCAACTCAAAACAGTTACTTATTCACCCCTTAGCCCCACAATGTGGCTAAAATTTAGATTCCAGATTTCAAATACTGATGAAACCTTCACCCATTGACCCCAGAAACACCCTCTCCGAGTAGGAACCTTTGGACACCTAGACATCTCCACAGCACCCCACCAGCCATCCAATATCAAAGCTGGGTTTATCTGGAGAATGGCAGAAAAAGGCTGCTGAGGTGCTGGGGCCTGTGTTATATGGAGAGCATGTGTAGGATTCAGAAGGAAGTCGGGTGAGGATAAGCAAGCTGCCTCCCACATGGCAGGCGTAGGCAGGGACCCCTCCTCCTCTGCGCAAACACCTTCGGGGAGCCAGGCCATGGGCTGGGGACAGGATTTGGGGATGGTGGTACACAGAACCTGGCTCCCAACCTTAAAACACTTCATGTGTGAATACCTCAAAAGGCTCATTAGAAAATTATTAGAATCAAGTATGAGTGTGAGTGTCATGAATCCAAAAGCCAGGTGCTTTGCATACATTTACAAGTCATGCCCATGGAGACCCAGAAGGGGACTGATTCTTCAGGGATCATCTAAGGAGAGGTGCCAGGGTGGTCAATTGGCTGAGCCCAGAAAAAGGACATGACTTCCTTGTAGCTAAGAAGTGTCTGTGTCTGCTAAAGTCTTTTCAGAGTAAAGTATAGGCCAGGCGGTGCATGCCTGGGCACTTGTTGTCGTTGTTGTTGTTGTTTTCTTCTTCTTCTTCTTCTTCTTCTTCTTCTTCTTCTTCTTCTTCTTCTTCTTCTTCTTCTTCTTCTTCTTCTTCTTCTTCTTCTT
>NC_034605.1:9041863-9044051 GCF_900095145.1 Mus pahari | reverse complement strand
CTCTGCCTCTGCCTCTGCCTCTGCCTCTGCCTCTGCCTCTGCCTCTGCCTCTGCCTCTGCCTCTGCCTCTGCCTCTGCCTCTGCCTCTGCCTCTGCCGCTGCCTCGGCCCCTGCCTCTGCCTCTGCCTCTGCCTCTGCCTCTGCCTCTGCCTCTGCCTCTGCCTCCCAAGTGCTAGGATTAAAGGCACGTACCACCACTGCCCAGCCCTATTGTTCTTTTCACACACACACACACACACACACACACACGAATGCATGTATATAACTTTTGTGTTGCTACAACCACGCAGCTAACAAGAAACAGCATGAGAGAATTTATTTTGGCTCACAGTGTGAGGGGATTCAATATGTCTTAGCAGAGAAGTCATGGCACAGCAACTTGAGGTCAAGAAGAAAGTAGAGATGAAGGATGAAGGCTGATGCTCACCTTCTGTGTTTAATCAGTCCACAGACTGATGACACCCACATTCACGAGGGTGTTTCTCCTAGGTCACTCCAAATCCATACAGGTTGACAATCAAGATTTCCCCTTACACTGAGTTCACATGGATATTGAAGAACAGTGTTCAGATTGTATCAGAAACTACAATTCAGCCCCTAAAACCACAGACCCCACACTTAAACCTACTCCTTTCAGGACTCCTGGGGAGGGTGGGCATGACTCCATTATCAGCTTCACCCATATCAAAATGTCATAGACTGAATGTTGGCATTTATTTTCTTGTGGTTCTGGGGGTGGGCGGCTGAGATCAGGGTCACAGCGGAGATCTAGTGAAGGTTCTTTTTCTTTGTGTCTGACTGTCTTCTTATTCTGTCTCCACATAGATCTGGCACTGTGACAGGTCTCTGGTGTTACTCCCCCTTTTATGGAGTAGTCCTATCAGACCAGAGCCTCGTTGGGGCTTCATGGAGCCTCAGTCTTCTCCTTCAAGGCTTACCCTACAACGGTATGAGAAGGCAGGACTCCAGAGGATGAATTTAGGAGAGACAAAGTTCAATCCACACCAGGCGTGCCCAAGAATGAATCAAAAAGGCATGCAGAGATGGAACAGGTCTTGCCTTAGAGTTTTAGTGCTGTGAAGAGACACCACGACCGTGGAAGCTCTTATAAAGGAATACATGTAATTAGGGCTGGCTTATAGTTTCAGAGGTTTAGTACCTTCTCGTCATGGCAGGAAGCATGGTGGCACCCAGGCAGAAATAGTGCTGGAGAAGGAGCTGAGTGTTCTACATATGGCTCCACAGGCAGCAGGAGGGGACTGTGTGCGTAGGAGACCTCAAAGCCCATCCCCACAGTGACACACTTCCTCCAACAAGGCCAGTCTCTACGGACCAAGTATTCAAACACATGAACCTTGGGGGACCAAACCTATTCAAACCATCACAGGCACGAGGGTGTCTCAGACCACCACATAGCAGGTCAAGTTAAGAGGGTCTCGAGTTCAAGGTCAACCCGGGCTACATAGTAAGACCCTATCTCAAATAATGATAATGATAATAATTAATGATTAATAATAATATGAGCCGGGCATGGTGGCACACTCCTTTAATCCCAGCACTTAGGAGGCAGAGGCAGGCAGATTTCGGAGTTCGAGGCCAGCCTGGTCTACAGAGTGAGTTCCAGGACAGCCAGGGCTATACAGAGAAACCCTGTCTTGAAAAACTAATAATAATAATAATAATAATAATAATAATAATATGTAAATAAATCATGCAAAAGTTAAAATACCGGGTTTATGGAGAATTAGAAAGGAAGAGGCCATGGTTAATTTGGGTGTAAGGAAGATTTATTGAACTTGTTTAATAATTGAGAATACATCATCCAGGGCAGCTTTGCAGTCACAGAGGAAAGTCTGAGGAGCATGTCCTGTCCTCCACCTCTGTCAGCTCTGCTTGGTTCAGTGATGACTTGGGTATATTTTTCTTCCTCACCCTATCCTCTTTTTCACTAAAAGAAGCATTCTGGGAGATTGGGAAGGAGTGATAAGAAAGAGCCAAGATAGAGAAGCTGTGTGTTGGAGGTTCCTGGGGCAGGGGAGGGGGGCTTTCTACAACACCTGGGAATGTAGCTCAGTGGTTGAGTGCTTGCTTAGCACACACAAGGCAAGGCCATCCTGGGTTCAGTCCCTAGCATTTCACACACACACACACACACACACAGAGAGAGAGAGAGAGAGAGAGAGAGAGA
>NC_034605.1:9040463-9041738 GCF_900095145.1 Mus pahari | reverse complement strand
AGAGAGAGAGAGAGAGACAGAGAGAGACAGAGAGAGACAGAGAGAGAGACAGAAAGAGAGACAGAGAGACAGAGCAGAGGCAGAGGCAGAGAGACAGAGAGAGACAGAGAGAGAACCATTTCCTCATCCCTGCTGGCAAGGCTGTGTGGAAAATGAAGCAGCAACACTGGATTTTGAGTAGAAGTCCTGTCTTTGATTAAAACGCTTTTGCATAGCATTGAAATCTGTGATCGAGAGACATCATGGAAACGACTTCTGCAAGCCTTTGAGCAGGGCAGGTAACTCCTGGTACCCATCACACACCATCCATCACAGTCCAGAGCAGCTTTGAGCTCAACGCTCCACTCTCCTAAAGCTGCTAACTATTACTGCGCCATGAGCAACACTTAATGTCCTCTTCCTGCCTCGCCAGCCTCCTCCTTTCTTCTGCTCTCCACCTGGAACTCCGTGTCACATGAAAGGGATCGGTGAAGTGTTTGGTGTGGTTTGTAGTCTTTAAACAAGGGTTGGAAATTTTTAAGTCATCTTTTTGAAAATTAGACTGGGAGGTTGACTTTTTTTTTCTAAGAACTCAAAAATGAAGTTTGGTGAGAGAGACCAGAATCAGGTAACTAAGAAGGCGTTATGGACTAATTCCCTGCACTGTGCTTCACACAGCACTATGGGAAGAACTGGGAGATTTAATGGAGGGGGGGGGGGAGAGCTGTGTTAGCAGCTGCTGGGCTATGATCTGCGCATTTTCTCGTCTTTCTTACTCGTCTTTATGAATGTCAGTGAGCCAAGCAAGCAAATAACAACAAACCAACGTTGTACATAAGGTCTCCCCAGCAGGCAGACCCTCCTTTACTCTAGCTTTTCCTTTCTCTTCCTGTCTAGAACATGGGTAATGTTGACTGGTGCCGTGGTGGTCATTAAGAAGCTATGAATGGTTAAGAGAATAATAGAAATGCTTTCCTTGATATAGTTGAGCTTATACAAGGGTTGTCCAACTACAGTACATGAACCAAATCTGGATTCACAGCTTCTTTCTGTGAATAAGGTTTTATTGAGACACAGCCTCACGCTCGCTGATCTAAGGCTGATTTGTGTCACAAACGACAGAGTAGCTACAGAGAGAGATGATGTGGACTACAGAGCTAAAAATATTTACTATCTGAGCCTTGACAACAGGAGGAGGAGGAGGAGGAGAAGAGGAGGAGTAGGAAGAGGAGGAGGAGGAAGAGGAGGAGGAGGAAGAGGAGGAGGAAGAGGAGGAGAGGAGGAAGAAGAGGAGGA
>NC_034605.1:9021420-9039612 GCF_900095145.1 Mus pahari | reverse complement strand
CCCCTCCTCCTCCTCCTCCCCCTCCTCCTCTTTCTTCTTTGTCGGGGTGTTATACAGTCCAAGCTGACATGGAGCTCACTTGAAACTTCTGATTCTTTTGACTTCACCTCCTGAAGGCTGGGACTGGAGCGTGTGTTATCACACCTGTTTTAAGAAGTGCTGAGCAATCTGAATGTAGGATTCTGTACGTGTCAGGCTAGAATTTTCATTTCTTAAACTTACAGCATTCATCAGAGTAGCTGAAGGGCCTTGTTAAAATGCGGGTCCCCAGGCTCACCATCGGAATTTCAAGTAAGTCTCAGATGAACCCCAGGGGTTAACGTTCCCCTAGGTTTCCAGAGGTGCTGGTGGGGAGTATATACAGAGGGGCTATCCTTCTCCTCTACACAGTCCTCTCTCAGTTTAACTGGTGGTCTGTACCGTCTGGTGTCTTAGAAAGCCTGCTGCTCAGAGCTTACCACGTTAAATTACCAGGCCACAGCTACTTACTAGGCCCCTTTTCTTTCTTTCTTTCTTTTTTTTTTAAAGATTTATTTATTTATTATNTGTAAGTACACTGTAGCTGTCTTCAGACACTCCAGAAGAGGAAGTCAGATCTTGTTACGGATGGTTATGGGCCACCATGTGGTTGCTGGGATTTGAACTCCGGACCTTCAGAAGAGCCCTCGGGTGCTCTTACCCACTGAGCCATCTCACTAGCCCGCTAGGCCCCTTTTCAACTGTGAACTCTGCTCTCTGCTTCCTGGAGAAATATCCCCTAACTAGGAAATGTGCTTTGCAGATCTTAAATCTGGGTTTCTCTTTGCCCCTTTTTAGACTCCCAGATTCAGGCAAGCACTTGAGATTGTGTAACAGAGCAACGTGACTGTATGTACTTTGTGCCTGTGGATAACAGATGTTACCTCAGAGCAGGTGAGAACCATTATTTTCTTCCTCGTGCTCCGAACGCTGTAATAAATGATTGATGAATGGAAGGGATCCACAAGTGTTCTCCATATCTCTATCGTATGGATGAATAAGGATAAGCAATCTTGATCTATCTTTCTTTTGTATATCGTACCTCCAAGTGGATCAAATTTTCCCTTTGAGTGCCCTCACGAGGAGGGAGCTACTTCTATTTTCCACAGGAAACAACAACTCATAGCAATGTCCTACCCACCAGATGATCACCTTTGGACAGAGCCTCTCATGTCACTGCTAATCCCACAACATAACGGCTCTATGTGTCAGGAAGCCACTGCTTCCAGACAAGCAACAGAGAGGTGACAGTTTCTTTCCTCATAGGAACACCGGAGTGAGCATTCCCTTGGCTGCATGTTATTTTTTTGGGAAATTCCTCTGCAGAAACTGGGACCTCTGGTCCTTCAGGGAAATCAGACTGTCTGCCAGCTGGCAGCACGCTCCCAGGTGACTACTCTGAGAAAAGTAACTACTGTGAGGAACACTTTCTTCACGAACTCAGGAGAGTATAGGAAGAGTCTGAAGCACCGACCTGTCCTCTCCCTCGCCCTCTCCCTCTCTGGAATCAGAAGCACCCACCACCCACCATGCAGCTTTTATATTTGAATGGATTCTGGGGATTAAACTCAGGTCCTTGTGTTTGCAGGAATTTTATCAACCAAGCTATCTCTTGGACACAAGGAATTTCTGTATTTTGAAAAAATTCAAAACAGTTTAAAGAAATTCAAGATACAACCTTCAACATTTCCATAAAGCTTTCTCCTCGCCTCTTTACCCTCCTCCTGCTTTTCCCAAGTTCAGCATAAAGTAAAAGCCGGTGTTTCACATTGTACTTTGTACAGTCCATAACTTTAACCATGTTTGTTCACTCTTTGATCATTTAAATACATAATGCCTTGCAGGAATGAGACAGATTCCCATGGTGTCTTCCCCACAGCCCATTGACAGAACAGTGGTGGCTTGGCAGCTCTCCCTTATTACCCAGACAAGATGTAGCCAAACCTAAGTTCTGTCATAGTCAGTTAATTATATTAATTAATTGTTAATTGAATACAAAACCATGCATTGTTAATTGGCTGGATGGGGAGACCAATATCACTTAAAATATCTGCCTGTGTAAAGAACTCTGTTCTGGTTCACACATGGCACTGCTCATGGTGTTCCTGTGTGACAGAGAGGACAAAGCAGCTCTCTAGTGACTCTTTTATAAGGGCACTGTCTGAGGTTTACTGCTGTGACCAGACACCATGACCAAGGCAACTCTTATAAAGACAGCGTTTAATTGGGGCTGGCTTACAAAGGTTCAGTCCATTATCATCAAGGAGGGAGTGTGGCAGAGTCCAGGCAGGCATGATGCAGGAGGAACAGAGAGTTCTACATCTTCATCTGAAGGCTGCTAGGAGAAGACTCACTTCCAGGCAGCTAGGCTGAGGGTATTAAAGCCCAAGCCCACAGTGGCATACCTACTCCAAGGCCACACCTACTCTAATAAGGCCACACCTCCCAAAAGTGACACTCCCTGGGTCAAGCATATTCAAACCACCACAGGCACTATTATAGCATGGATGTAACACCCTCCCCAAACAGGCTCATATGTTTAAATACATGGTCCCCAGTTGGTGGCACTGTTTTGGAAAATGTTAAAACTTTAGGAGATAGGGCCTTGCTGACCTTAAGAATTATAATCCAGTCCAGCTAAAATGGCCTGAGCATTCTCTCTCTCTCTCTCTCTCTCTCTCTCTTGCTTCTGTCAGGTGGTTTTTGTCACAGCAAGGAAATAAGTCACTAAAAAGGCACTAGTCAAAACTAGGCTCCACCCTCCATGGCCTCATACTCCCAATTCATGTCCTAATTGGGACACCTCCATTGGGAGAGAAGAGTCCTACCTGTGGGACTAGACCATTGCCTGCCACCTGCTGCACACAGGGTTCTCTCTGTGTCTCTCCCTGCAAAACAACTCTGAGCTCTAGGGTGAGACCTGTTTCTATTATATATATATTATATATATACTATATATATATATAATATATATATATATATATATATATATATATATGCCATATGAATGATTGTTGCTTACCGGAGAACATAAAATAAAACACTGGTAAAGGTGGGACAAAAGAAGAGCTAAGGAGGGAAAGGGGCCCAGTAATGAGTGAATGTCCCTTCCTGTCTTGCCTCCCTGCTGTGTCCCTTGTGGAGCAGAATGAGCCTGAGGACTCGAGTTAATACCGAGAAGCAGTGGGAGTTGCCGTTGCTGAGCCCTTGGCATGCAGACCCATAAACAGGGGAAATGTCCTGGCTTGGAGCTTAGGAGCAAATTCTGCCCAGCTCAGCTTCAAAGGCCATGATCACAAGAGTCACACACCTGGAGACCAGCTTCAGGGAAACAAAAATCTTACTTAAACAAATAACAGAGAGCAAGACTGAATAGGAATCTCTTCCCTTATCCATCGTTTGGAGACTGTGGGCTTTTCAGAGATGGCTGTTTAGACTGGACCAACTGAAAACATGTTTTCATTCCAACTGCCAGGATAATATAAGATTTCCCCGATGGCAAGTGAAGCCTAGCTGTCAAGGCCCTGTGGTACCATGGTGGATAAAAGAGAGGAGGCAAAGACTCTAGGGACTGGGAATAATTTCTAGGCCCTTCCAGGAAACAGAGTCGCCTGAAGGGCAGACACAGTCCATAGCTTGCCACTACCTTTATGGTGCAGCTTTAGCCTGTGGACCAGCTCAGCTGCTTATAATAGATGTGAGCTAGAGAGCTTTGTTCTCAGACCCATTTTCATGCTCTCTTTGTGAATAAAATAATTCCCCTGCTCAGAAGGGAAAAGCGTCGCCCCTGAAAGAAAACGGACTCCCTAACTAAGAAACCAGGAAGAGCCAAGCATGGAAAGGCATTCTTTTTTGTCCCAAATGATTTCCAAACTCTCTAAAGTCTTACCTGGCTGCTGCTGGGAGAATTTCAGAGGTACAGGAAAAAGTCAGACTTACCTGGGAAGACTATAAGGTACCCAGATACTAACAGTTTCTGGGATCCAACAGAACCTTTTCCTTCCCTTCAAACCCGCAGAGGTCGGAGGCACCCAGGAATGGGGTTGGCCAAGAACCCAGCACTGCACACAGCTGAGATAGCTTAGTGCAACTGCACAATCGTCCCTTACTTAGAGCACTGGGTTTTGGGGTTTTTTGTTTTGTTTTGTTTTGTTTTTATCTCTACAAAGGCAGGGCTTAAAGCTGGAGACTTTGTCCAGAGCACCTCTAAATGAGAAGATGTGTCATCATCTCAGGGGTGAACCATGTAGAAGCAGTGGTCCCTGAATGGCCTTCACCCAGTCCTTTCCGTCAGAGATGAGGATGAGTCTGTGAGCCACGCAGGATAGCCAGGCCTGCAAGGTTTAGTTTATATTAGAGTAGCTCTGAGATAAGAGCCAATGCCTATGGAGAAACAGAGAACACATGACCCTAACCACTGTTCCACAGCAGAGACTCCAGTTTACAGTAGTCACGCGGTTCTCTCCTTTTTGTTTCTTAAAAAAAAAAAAAAAAAAAAAAGACATTCTGCCTGTTGATGACGCTTCTCTATACAGTAGCTTTTTAAGAGGAACAGATTTGTCTCGTGGCTCAGCAGTTAAGAGCACTAGCGGCTGTTCCAGAGGACCTGAGTTCAATTCCCACCGTCTACATGGTAGCTTACAAGCATCTGTAACTCTGGTTTCCGCAGATCCGCATCCTCCCCAGGCACCAGGTATACATGTGGTACATGGACACACATGCAGGGAAAGCACCCATACACACACAATCAAAATCAAAATCTGTCAGCAGGTCCCCTGTGAGTATACCTTGCATTTCCATCTGCCAGCACGATCTAGCAGCATATAAAGGCCGTCAGATCTTCCTTGTGATGATACATGCAGTCAGGTGTGCTGGCATATGACTGTAATCACAGCACTAGAAAGATCGGTTGAGGTCAGTTTGGAACATACGGTCCATCTTGTCTGAATAAAACGATGATCTACAATAAATATATCATTGTGTTGAATAACTTACTCATTCGCCTGCATTTACTGATTGGATATTTGAAGATTTCCCTTTTGAACATTTCTTCTTAATATTTCCTATTCTTTACTAAGTTATATTTATTGGACTGTCATTTTGGGTTTTTGAAATAAGGTCTCACTATGTATAGCAAGGATGATCTCAAATTTGTGATTCTTCTGTCTCAGCCTCTTAAGTGCGGGAATTACAGACGTGTTGCCAGACTCGGAAACTACCCCTCCTCTTAATGCTTTACCAAAAGATAGGAGTGGGGGGGGGGGGTGTCGGGGTAAAAGACAGAGGCTGAAAGCAAATCCTCGAACTCGGAGGAGAGGTTCTAACAGTTTATTTATTCATAAACAGCAATAAGCAAATAAATGGTGAAATGGGCCCGCACTCGTTCACTCAGACACTCTACACTAGCCTTTTCGGTCTGGCTGGCGTGGCCTGGCTCACACGACTTTCGGCTCCTCTGGAGAAGAACCACAGCAGAGCAGGCTTGTCCTATGGGCGGGCGACCGCGTGGAGTCCCTGTGGATTATCTCTTGGCTCCATGTTTCTCTGTTGGGCCCCGGGATCTGAGCGAGTTGCTGTGCCAAACTGGAGGTTTTTAAACTAAATTCAGCCATTTACAACTAGGGCATTTCATACATTACTTCATGGGCTTTCCTTACCATCTAC
The DNA here is from genome assembly GCF_900095145.1 of Mus pahari. Classification (NCBI taxonomy): domain Eukaryota; kingdom Metazoa; phylum Chordata; class Mammalia; order Rodentia; family Muridae; genus Mus; species Mus pahari. Next base: position 9,033,930 of record NC_034605.1, on the reverse strand, counting down.
ACGCACAGCTTGGTTTTCATAGCTATCTGGGGGCCACAGGCAGCGCAGCGAGTGCAGCCTCTGCAGTGAGCCCCAGCAGCGGGAGGCAGGCAGCTTTACAGCAGTTGGGGGGGGGGGGAATTCCTTCTGAGGCTATGTGTTCTTTACTGTATGTGTGTGTCTCTGTGTGTCTCTGTGTGTGTTGAATGTGTGTGTTGAATGTGTGGTGTGTGTGTGATGTTTTATGTATGTGTAATGTGTGTGTTGAATGTGTGTGTGATGTGTGTATAATGTGTGGTGAGTGTGTGTGTGTATGGTGAGTGTATGTGTATGGTGAGTGTGTACAGTATGTATGGTGTGTTTATGTGAATGTATGTGTGGTTATATGTATGGGTGTGTGTGTATGTGCTATGTGTGTGTGGTATGTATGTATGTGATATAGGGGATGTGTGTGATATGGTGTGTATGTGTGATTTGTGTGGTGTGTGGGTATGTGTGTGTGATGTGTGGATATTTAAGTGTGGTGAATGTGTTTGGTATGTGTATAGTGTGTGGATGTGGATTTGGTAAGTGTGAGTATGCTGCGTGTGGTATGTGTATGTGTGGTATGTGTGTGTATGCATGCAGTGCACACGCATGCAGTACACACGCATGCAGTGGGGTGGTAGTGTGTGGTGATAAGCCTAAAGTGCCCCTCATGCATGGAAGGCATATAGTTATGGTTGCTCTCTGGTTTTGCTCACATTTGCAGATCTTACACCTGTATAACTCATTCTCATTCACCTTGGGAGGGTGTCATATATTTCAGGGGGTACACCACACAGGGGGGTGCATACATGTGTGGTGAGTGGTGTGTGGTATGTATATGAGGAGGGGAGGGGAGGGACCCTGTGGGGGAGGTAGTGCATGTGGGGTGTGTGCGGGGTATGTGTGTGTATGTGTGTGTGTGTGTGTGTGTGTGTGTGTGTGTGTGTGTATTGAGACAGGGTCTTATGATGTAATATTGACTGTATAGTCTGGCTTCAAACTCCTAGAGTTTTACCATGTTCAGCTAGTTTTATATTTTTTAATATGCTCTTTATTGCATATATTACAAATGTCTTCTCCAACCTGTCAACTGAACTTGAATTGAGTTTCAAGATATCAACAGTACCCCAATGAAATATATGGCACCCCCCAAGGTCTGGAGAGAATGAGTTATACAAGTGTAAGATCTGCAAACATCAACAAAACCAGAGAGCAATTATAACCATATGCCTTTCCTACATGAGGAGTACTCTTATCAAAGCATCCTTTAATCACCTATCTTCAGCCCCGCAAAAGCCTAGGACAGGATAATGGCTCTCATCCCTCACCTGTAGGTTAAAGAGATTAACCAATGGTAACGGTCAAGATCAATTGTGTGATCTAAGCCTGACCTGTTACCCCAACTTTATACCTGAGACAATTCGGGCCCAGAGAAGCAAAGAAACTTTTTTTATCATCATAGCCCTGCTTAATAATGGACATGGGAGTCAGGTGTTGTGGTACACGCCTTAATCCCAGTGCTCAGGAGGCAGAGGCAGGCAGATCTCTTTGAGTTCAAAGCCAACCTGGTTTAAAGTGAGTTCCCAGACATCTAGAGCTACATAGTGAGACCCTTTCTCAAAAGAAGAAAGGAAAAGCAAGCGTGGACAAGGACCCAAAAATCCTAGTCATCAGGAGCCTAGGACAGGAAGTGACTTCTCTCATCTCACACAGTATGAAGCCTGTCCTGGTATAACTGTCCCCAAAAATGAGACACAAAGACAAACTTCATCCAACCACTTTTATTGGACAATGATGATGAGAGAACCTTATTCTATACCAAAAGATATAACAGGTGGGCTGTTATGGGGTTTTATTGCTAGAGGCAAGATTCTGTTACAAAGGTGAAAGAGGCAGACTCCAGTGCCTTTCTGAAAATGATTGCTATTACTAATCCATGCAAAAACATGGATCCCCTCAGAACTTGTACCTAAGACGGACAGAAAGAAGGTGGCTTTTCTCAGTATAGAATGACCACTGGAAAATTCTCTAATTCTTTCTATTGTATGTGGGGTATTATCAGTATTGTTAAAAATATAGAATGTCAATCGGGAAAATTCAGTCTGAATGCAAGGCTTAGTATTTCACCCACAATGTACAGGACTCATTGTTATTACTATAGGAAGGAACTGTGTCCCCTTTTTCTGCCTTGGCTAAGGAATCTCATTCTCATCTGGATAAAGTTTTGCACTTTCATATTAGCTATTGTTTATATTGTTTTGCATTGCTCATTACAAATCTTGTTACAGCATATATATGAATGTATGTGTATATATTTATAGATACACATCTATATATAATCTAAAGGTTCTCCAACTTTTTTAAAGATTTTATTTTATTTATCTGTGTGTGTGTGTGTGTGTGTATGTGTGTGTGTGTGTGTGTGTGTACATACATGTCTGAGTGCTTGAGGAGGCAAGAAGAGGGTTTTGGATCCCTGGAGCTGAAGTGACGGGCCATCGTGAGCTGCCTTATGTGGGTTCTGGGAACTAAACTCTAGCCCCAAGCTATCTCTCCAGGCCCCAACATAAACTTTTTTAACAGATTTGAGTCCTAATATTGGAGATAGTCATTCCCCCCCCCCAAAAAAAAAACCACTACATGATGTGGGGGGTACAAACTCTGACCTGTAAAGCCCCTGAGTGATATACCTGGGTGTGGGTAGACCTTGGAAAGTGCCAGCTGCTGCCCCAGAAAAACAATCCAAGTGGCACGATGCCTGCAGCGTGGTGTCCCAGTCCACAGGCTCAAGGGCTTGGAACCTGATGCTTCTGTGGCATGGCACCCAGATAAAAACCATCGACATTAGCATTCTGAGTCCCCAGATTCCCCTGTGCACCTTGAACTGTCTCTATTTGAGGGTGGCCGGTGAAAAGAGAAACACGGAGAACTGAGCCCATCCTAGAGTGACTACATTTGTTCCAGAAGACTAGCAAGGGTTACAGCCACAACTGTGATGCTGGACACTGGCCTCCTGGTGCCTCAGAGATCTTCTCTGGGGTTCAGAAGAAGCTATCAAAAAGGACAACCAGAAGGAACACGAAGGAGCATCAACCAATCTACAGCGATGATAGTGTTTCAGAGAAACAGACAGAACTCTTTAAGGCCCAGGGCTAGGCACAGCAAGGTGATAACTGGGCCAGTCACCAGCCTTTCCGGCCCCCTGCCTGCAGCTCAGTTGTATGAAAGGTAGTCGATGAGCCGGGGAGGGATGTTTAACTTGGCCACTTTCTCTAGTCCTCGGACACCGGTGGCCTTCCTCAGGCTCACCCTGCAGAGCTGTGAGAGGCTAAGAGGTGTCTCTGGAGGAAAAGGATCAAGGAAATGCATGAGAAAGGTTTCTAGAAGAAGCACACCTTGTAGCCTGTGGAGGTAGAACTGGAAGAGCCCATGAGTTAGGATGGATCATATGTCATCTCTGAAAAGTCAGATAGCCAGGTGCCAGCTGCAAGAAGCCAGGCAATAACATCCCAGTGATATCCACAGGGGTTTCATCTCATGGGGTTGGGTCTTTAGAGACGGGGGTCTTTTGTTGTGTGGGAGGAGTCATTGGTTTGTTTTTGACACGGACTGCCTAGCAAATAGACTTAGCAAAGAACTGATTTGTGACTAAGTGGCCCATCTGTCACCCATCCAGCTAAGTCAGGCATGGGCAAAGGGTTTAATCCAGGGGAGGTGATAGCTGCTAGCTCATGAACTCTAGGCTCCTTTCCTCAGCGGACCCATAGGCTACAGGAACATAACAAGAACTGATGCTTCAGCACAAACAGTCCCCAGTACATCCTAGTGACTGAGGGCAGGAACTGAGACCTTAACTCAAAGCGGTCAGCATAAATTCAAGAACTAGCCAACTGGGGACCCAGGATGAATGATAGTGGTTCCTGGAAGCATGGGATATGGGAGTATCTGCACAACAGAACCTGGCTTACTTTCATAGTACTCAAAGCACTTGGCGGGGGCGCTGCTGCTCCACGTGTAGTCCGAGGGCTTCTTGCCCCGGTTGTCCCGGGCATAGATGTTGCCTCCAAACTCTATGAGCATCTCGATGAGGTCGACGTTCTTTACCTTGGCTGCATGATGAAGCGCAGTCTCGTGAAGTTTGGCTGCGTTCACGTTGGCCCCTGGAGAACCACAGCAGAGAATGTCTGTCACCAAGGGGAGCGCGTGGAACCAAGACTGACCTACACATCGCCCTTTGTCAGAGGGCAAAAGCAGTCTCCGCCCACAAAACAAAATAACAGACTCCACTGTAACGTCTCAAAATTCAAGATGAACACTTACTGTTTTCCTTATCAAAGTGAGGGATACATCATATATATAAGATATACAGCCGGGCAGTGGTCGCGTATGCCTTTAATCCCAGCATTTAGGAGGCAGAGGCAGGTAGATTTCTGAGTTCGAGGCCAGCCTGGTCTACAGAGTGAGTTCCAGGACAGCCAGAGCTACACAGAGAAACCCTGTCCATATATATATATATATATATATATATATATATATATATGACATAATATACATGATATATATACATATACACCATATGTGATATATCCCCAAAAAGCAACACACACACACACACACACACAGCAAAGTAAAAGGCTTCTCACAGGTTACATGTTTGTTCTGAGGAACCCTGTAGTCTGTTCTCATAGGTCCCTAGATTTCCAGAGGCTCATACTGTGGACACGGACACAGATGACACAACTGCTCAGACACAGGCATGTCAGGCTCAAAAACTAACTGGCTGGATAAAAGAATGAAAATTCCTTAAATATATTATTTTATATACTGGAAGAGATAAAGAAGAAACAGATAACTTGCTTAAAAGGTTAGCTGTGAACTCACTCCACTCCCCTCGTCTTCCTGGGGACATACAGAAAGATTCAAGGGATTAGAAGCTGGGTGGGTACAGTATTCTGAGTCCACAGCCCCTGCTATTCCTAGGTCTCCCATTCAGCTCTAACTGGGTCTGGCCTGGCTTAGCTTCTGAGATCAAACCAGAGCAGGCAATTCCAGGGCAATATGGCTAAATTGAGCATTTTAAAATACATTTAAAAAAAACAAAACAAAACAAAAAAAAAAGACAAGATGATCTAGCACAAGCGCGGTGAAGTGAGCTGGATCCCCAGAACCCACAAAGAGAAGGAAGGGAAGAGCCGACTCCCCAAAGCTGTCTGTCTGTCTTCCAACCGCCATGCGTGCACTATGGCATGCACACCTGAAACCATATGCATACAATTACAATAAATTTAAAAATTTAAGGTAAATGTTTAAAATTTTTAAATTTTGATCTAAAAAAAGGTCTATGTGAAATGTCCTTCTTGATACATAGCAATCACCAGTTCTATATAATGATTTTCTAAGGCCTCAGAGCTTGTTTGGAAGAAGATGTTAATGTCTTTGAAGTCTCCTCCTGAACCAGTAAAGAATTAATAGCTAACGATTAATAGGAAAAGATTAAAGTATTTTAAAGAAACCAAGCAAATATCTTAGCATCCACAAATTGCCCAAATTACAGTTTCAAGCCATGGTCATAAAATCAGAGCTATGCTGGCAATGTGCCAGTGTTTAGTGGTCATTTTAGGTGTTGGTTCCTTTGCTCCTAGCTGGAAAAACCCTACTTTCTGCTTTAAAATCTGCTTAATCCTCTAAAGGGATTAAGAGCTGTGTTATCCCTATAGCCACCATGTGATCCTGAGAGCACTCTTTCTGGTCTCCCTGGCAGAATCCAGAGACCTCAGACCACCAGGGACTGACCATTTCCTCCTAAAAGGAGAAGGCTTGAGTCACACACAGGAGCTACAGAGTGCCATGAAAAGGCAGTATTGAAAAACCCTGCCAACACTTCTATCACTCTCTTGCCTCAGATGGTTTTCTTTCAATACCTGCTGCTCACAGGAGTAAATATTTTTCAGATTGCTGTAATCATCAAACACAAACAATTTTTTTTGTTTTTTTTTTTTTGTTTGGTTGTTTGTTTTTCGAGACAGGGTTTCTCTGTGTAGCCCTGGCTGTCCTCGAACTCAGAAATCCGCCTGCCTCTGCCTCCTGAGTGCTGGGATTAAAGGCGTGCGCCACCACGCCCAGCTGGCTCCTGCCATCTTTAAAAAGATTCTTTTTGTTTTGTATCAATGTAACTTGGCAGAAGTGTTCACCTGGATTTCTTGTTTTTCTTCTGTATTAAAAGTCTGGTGTTCGTTTGGACAAAAATACATTCAGATTCAGCACACTCTCTCGTGTCTGGGTCTGTCTGTCAATTCTCGCCGACCCTTGCTCACCTACAGCCAGAAATAGGAGACCCAATAGAGGTTAGACTGTGGCGAGAGGGCAAGAGACCGCCAACACCAATAGACTTTTTGTTAGAAAGCTGGAGCAGTAGCAGAAGGAGAGGGGCCGGGCGTGGCTCACGCCTTTAATCCCAGCACTCGGGAAGCAGAAGCAGGCGGATTTCTGAGTTCGAGGCCAGCCTGGTCTACAAAGTGAGTTCTAGGACAGCCAGGACTATACAGAGAAACCCTGTCTTGAAAAACCAAAAAAAAAAAAAAAAAGGAGAGGGGAGGGAAGAATGTCGGGGGGAGGGACTTTGTGGCACAATGGTCATTTCGTGTCAGGGAGATGGTGAGACAACCGGCTCCTTATGGCCAATTCCATGCTTCAGAGAAAGAAGTCAAAGCTGGCTCATTACCAAAATCTTCCAAACAAAATAGGATTAGTGAGATTTGGAGTAAAACAGAAGCCAGAGAGGTGAGGACTGACCTACCACACCCTAGCGCATAGCTGAAAACGGTCACAAACCTGGGCTATCGGCACAAGTGACTCAGTGCCCAGGAACATGGGCTCTGCCAAGAAGATGGAAGTGTAAATAACCCTCATCTGCTACCTCTGGATGCTTCCAGAAGGAGTTTAAATATTTACTGTTAGTGACCAGGTGAAAAGTCACTTAACCATAGCAAGTGGACTTGGATCCCGCCCGCTCTCTTCCTCTGCAAACACGGTCTGATTCCTTAACTCAACATCTCTACCTACAAAAAGAAAAGGCGCAGCCACCTCTTCGTCCATCGGTGGAGTACAGTGTGACAGTATGACCACTTCGTATATGGCATAGATCCGCCAGCAGGGCCAGGACATTCGACAGCACTACACAAGCACCTGCCGCATGTTTTCTGGGAGATGTGGAATGTGGCTGTCTTAGGTTCTCCAACAGGTTCATGGCTCAGCCTCAGTGGTTTAGAATCTCAGTGATTTTGTAAAGCTTATGTGAGTCCACAGGACTAGGCTATTTCTGCTTCTATACAGGATGGAAATATTTCACAGTGAAAAAGTACACAATGAAAAAGTTGGGGTGGGGTGAGGAGACAGACCCACCCATCGCTTCAGAGTCGTACTATCCCTTTCCCTCTAAATTTGACAAAGCTGGATTATACGGATAAGACCTAGTTTAAGCCAGTGGAGTGTCAGGGGAGTTACACTGGTGACGCTTGGAAAGGAGACTTCACTCTTCTGAAAAAGCTACCAAAGAGCCTTAAAGTGTAATGTGCTGACCGACTGAGAAATGCTGTTCTCACAACTGCCTATAACTCCAGCTCCAGGGACCTAATACCCTCATCTAGACTCTGCAGCCACCCATATACATCTCTCTCTCTCTCTCTTTCCCTCTTACACACACACACACACACAGATAAGTAATCAGATGCATTTATTGAGCAGTGACTGTATACCAAGCATTATAAAAACATTATTGAGAATACTCCCAACACATGGGAAAATAGGTTTTACTTTTCCAGTTTCCTAGACACAGAGGCCAAGGTCTCCCTGTGAAGTGGAAGAACCTGTCTATCTGCTTCTGCTATCCAGCCATCTGCTAGCATGGCGCAGGTAAGTTTTACACACAGGTAAATAGTAGCTTGGGCAAATAGCAGCATACCTGCATTGAGCAACACTTTGACACAGTCCAAATGCTCCCGGGCACAGGCAACATGTAAAGGCGTCCCGAAATGGCAATCGTGGGCTTCCAGGTTGGCCCCAACGTCAATAAGAAGCCTCACGCATTCAGAACTCCCTTGAAATAAGTGGGGGGAAAGATGAAGATGTTCATGAATACACACACTGGAAATGGTAGCCATGACGAACAGCAGTTGAGAAGGTGGCCCTTCAAGAAACCAAGGGGAAAGAGCTATATCTCGATATACGAAGTGGCTGGTAACTCTTCATGGCCCTAAGAGAATCCAAAGGCATCTCCCTTTTCCCCTCAGGAATTCTTAGCCCACTTGGCCTGCATGGAAAAGGCTCATGGCCACTTTCCTGCTGAGGACAGAAGATATCAAAAACCACTTGGACACAAGTGGAGCAAAGAACATCCTGACCCTCATCTCCAAGTCCCCCTGCACCATGTCTGGGGAGCATCCAGGCTGCAGAAAACACGTGGCTGCTGGCATCCCAGCCAGTCTGCTGGATGAAGGGAACTTTCTCTGGCATTCTCGCGATGCAAGTCCCCCCAGCACCTCTCCTGCTTTTTTCCTGTTCTGTCAGGGCAGATTTGGATCAAGATTTGGGCCCTCTTCTCTTCGAAAAGAGTGCCCACATCCCCAAACAACCTGACATCATTATACTATCGCTGACATTGAGGTTTTTGACCTATATCTCTTCTTTTGTGGGGTTCCCCCCCCCCTTAGGGGACCATAAGGAGAAGTATCCCAAAATAAAAAGTATGGTCGGTTCACCATAGTTTAGGAGGAGAATATGCCACCTACCTCACAAATATTCATAAAAACGTCTTTAAGATCCACACCTCAGAATTCTCTGGGCTGCCCATACTTTGGGCTGACCCATTCCAGTCTCTCTGTGGAGTATTTGTTCTCAATTAGCTTCGATAAGTGAACTTCTCCTTAAACTATTTATGTCTCTTGACTGAATTATTTTCTTCAAGGAGACCAGAACCAGGGCTGGTGAGATGGCTCAGCAATTAAGAGCACTGATTGTTCTTCTGAAGGTCCTGAGTTCAAATCCCAGCAACCACATGGTGGCTCACAACCATCCGAAATGAGATCTGAAGTCCTCTTCTGGTGTGTCTGAAGACAGCTACAGTGCACTTACACATAACACTAACTAAATCTTTGGGCTGGAGTGAGCAGAAGTCCTGAGTTCAATTCCCAGCATCCACATGATGGCTCAGAACCATCTGTACAGCTACAGTGTACTCATATACATAAGATAAATAAATCTTTAACGGAAAAACAAAGGGAGACAAGAACCAAGAGATTCTACTGGTGACTCCTGGTATCTATACAGACCTCCTCCTTTGGGCTCTTAGCACTTTGTACTTGGGTAATTTTGGTCCCTAACACATGGACTCACCGCTCATGCAGGCCTCGTGTAGCGGGGATGCCGTGTACAGAGGAGGGTTGACTTTCGCCCCATAGGACAGCAAGAGCTTCACACACTCGATGCTGCCTGAGGCACAGGCATCACAAAGAGGGGTGCTGCCGTCAATGTTGCGTGCATCCACCTCAAACAACAGAAGAAGCAGATGTCAAAGGGTTAGGCAAAGGAGTGCGATGACACTTTGTAATCTTTACGCAGGTCCATCTTTGCAAAGATAATGTCTTAAAATTATCAGTCCCCTGGCCCACAACAAGCCATGGGAGAAAGTTCAGAGAGAAAGGTGCATCGATTGGGGTAGGAATGTAGGAGCCTCCTAAATACAGATATCTCTCATTGGAGGGTCTCTTCCCACTCAGGGCGGGATAAAACTCTTTCTCACCCTCACTACCACCCCCAAGCAAATAATAAACATAGGGCAGAAAAGAGAACCTGAAGCTGGAGAAGCAAGTTTCAAGATGGATTTTAAGTTGAGCTTTGACTCAATGGAAATGTTAGAGACTGCTTAGCATGCCTCATGGAAAACCATAGGCCAGGAAGAAGCCAACGCCCTAAACTGGAAAGACACACTTAGAATTTATCCGAATTAGGCTTCTGTGTGGGTTCACACTGAAAACTGTGACATTTGTTCCATCCCAAGCTTCGGGGAAAGGTAGATGGTGTGCTGTGTTCACTCTGCCATCACCTGGTGGGCTCAGAGACCAGAGCCCTGTGTTCTCCATAGGCCCAGGGGGCAGCGAAGATGGTGCTAAGCAGGCAGATAGCCTGCAGAAGGAAAACCACCAACAGCAAAGTCGACCTGTGCTGTGAATGTGCACACTAGCGAGGGCACCCAGGTCAGAAGTTTGTTTGGTTACCTTTTTTCTCTGCCTCACCCCAGTGGTTATGCCAGCATCTCACACTGTATATCCGGGAGTTAAGAACTCTGTTTGTTAAACCTACACAGCGATGCCTTCCTTCTACACTTGTTAAAGCAACAGGCTACCTTTTGGCACTGACTTGTCATTTAATAAAAAGGACAACTAGTCGACCTCCTTAAAGCGAACAAACACAACCAAACCTACGCAGCAGCTGTTCAGCCCGGGGCCCAGGCAATCACAGAAGCGTTTACCTGGTTATCTCAGGGCAGAGCCGTGCTAAACAACTTTGCTAAAAGTGCCCCATCCATGAACCTGCTCCGGTCAACAGCAACCATCCCACCTCCTCCCATGACTTTCAGCACCCTAAGCAGCCTGTCTACCCACATCCTTGTGCACCTTACAGTCTTCTTTAGTGCACTCCTGAGCCTGTCCCACCAATTCCCAGAGCTGCCACTAGGTGGCTGTCAATGCTGAATGGTCACCCACCTGGGCACCAGCTGCTAGCAGCAGCTGCACACACTGGGCCTGGCCCTGAAGACTCGCTGCATGAAGGGGTGTGATCGAGTCCACAGTGACTTGGTTAACACAGGCTCCACTGTCAATCAGCTGCTGAAGCTGCAGGCTCTCACCCCGCTGAGCCGCCTCATGCACGGGCGTGCGCTCCACCCAGAAACCTAAAGAGGAAACAATCCTTACTAAGACCCTCCTGCTTCCATCAAAACAAAGGAATCCACCTGAGGCTCCCGAGGTCCATTGGCAGCCGAGACACCACATGTAATCACGTAATTGGTCCCAATGCTCTTATTAAAATCCATAAGCAATCCCCACTAGCTAGAGGGTGGAGCTCAAAGTTCTTGCTAGGGCATATAAGGGTGTCTGTACTATGAATCTGACTCATACTGTGAGCCAATCTCTCGCCCCTGGTCTCTTACAGCTATATGCCTTATAGCTCATTGCTGCACCCAGCAGTTCCACGCGTGTATGGAACTTACATACTCTGTATGTTGTACCTTACCAAAAGGGAAGTGCCCCATAAGTAGCAATATACAGTTTGAGGAGATAGTGAAAAGTAGCTAATTATCAACTTAAAAAGTCAATGTGAGAGGTGAAAACCCCCAAGTAAGAGAAGTTTCATGAAACCTTTAAAGAAGATAAGGTAAATCTTAGGTTTATGTTGGGGTGGTGGGGAGAGAAAAGGAAGAGAGTAGAAAAGTCCACTAGAACCAGATTGTCCCTGAGGTGGAGCTAACATATCCTGTGCAGTTCTTTCCAGATAGCCTTTCAGCAGCTTATCTACCTTGAATCAGCATTCTCCACATCCATATGAAAAGATTTGTAAGACGCGATAATAGACTACTTAGTCAGGGGCAAAGCCAATGCAACAACAGCTCAAAACAGGACAACGGTGGCAACGGAAGACCATTCCCAGTGATGGGAATTCAGAAGCAAAATCTCCCAAGTACCTGGGCAAGTACATGGAAGTACCACAGAGGTCGCAGGTCAAACTTGGCTTACTTAGTATTGTGTTCCCAGCACGTAGTAAAGACACATGGTTTATGGCTGAACAAAGTTGCTTTTGTTCACCTGGACGCTAGATGATTGGATGAATGGATGAATGGATGAATGAATAGATGGATGAATGGATGGAATTGGTGAAATGAATTATAATTGTAGAAAATATACAAATTGAAACAGACAACCAGAGCCAGGCGTGGTGGCGTATGCCTTTAATCCCAACATTCGGGAGGCAGAGGCAGGCGGATTTCTGAGTTCGAGGCCAGCCTGGTCTACAAAATGAGTTCCGGGATAGCCAGGGCTACACAGAGATACCCTGTCTTGAAATAACAAAAAAAGAAAAAGACAACCAATTTTTTTCTTTATATGATCTATCTTAAGAAGAAATACAGTTACCAGTAACCACATTTTCCAGTAGAACAAGTATTGGCTGCAATAGTATGAGCAGCGATAAGACAGAAATCAGAAGCAGCAAATGTAATAGCCAAAAGTAGAGGCAAAGGAAGCAGAGGAGAAACAGGAAGAGAAGCAGGAGGAGGAACAGGAGGAGGAGACGTGGGAGATGTTTCAGTCCATCAAAGGGCACAATTAACAGAGTTAAAAGATAATACATAGCCAGGCGTGGTGGTGCACGCCTTTAATCCCAGCACTCGGGAGGCAGAGGCAGGCGGATTTCTGAGTTCGAGGCCAGCCTGGTCTACAAAGTGAGTTCCAG